>NC_056725.1:453162347-453326971 GCF_019279795.1 Protopterus annectens | reverse complement strand
CAAAAATATATATATATATATATATATACACACACACACACACATGTGTATATATATATATATATATATATATATATATATATATATATATATATATATAGTGCATGAAAAGGGTCTGTAGACCAAATTACCCATCCAGTTAAACAAAGCTGACTATGCGGACTAGCTTGATTTCCTGGAAGCTGAGGTCAAGTTTGAGGCATATCAGATCCCAATGGTTATCATAGGGTTAAGTCTTGCGAGAGGAGGCCCTCACAAGCCTTCTGATGCTCTCCCCTTCCCGTGTTTTGCCAGCACTTAACTCCAGATTATGCAGAAAACCTTTCTGTTGATCACTGTGCTGGCCACTGTCCAAAGCCATCATGTAACCTAGAGTAAAGCAAGTATCAAACTTCTCTCTTCTCTACTTGAAAATGACTAGGCTGACGCATTGGTATGTGTAATGGTTCTTCAGACTGTGCAACACTACAAGCCATTACAAACTGTGGAACATGGGTCCTGGTTTGTGATTTAAGGATTACAGAAAACTAAAATGGTGTGTGTGTGATTCAGGCATCAAATATGCACACTTTCTGCTGACAACTGTCTTGATGCGAGAAGCCGAAAATAACTGGGGAATGCAGGTGTTGAACTAGCTCTCCTGGCTTCGTTATGGTATGACACTGCACTAGCAAGAATTTATACAGACTCCTGCAAATGGGAACTACAAATTTCAGGACTTGTGCTGAGATGCAGATATCAGAACAGTAAAGCCAGTTAATTACCTACTGCACGGGGCTAATAAAATAAATCAAATGTTTTCTAAACAGGTTGAAACCATGCTCATTTTCATCATACTATCAAATGCTGAACAGCAGACAGAACTAGCAATTTCATACAGCCATCAGGCTAATCACTGAATAAAGTAGTCATAAAGCCGTGTTTTCATTTTTAAATGGTTAACTGTGTCATAATTCCTACTCTGAGGTAAAGAGGTGAGGTGCATAGTTCCATTATTCAAAATGAAAACTCCAGAATGCTTGCTGTACAGAAAAATGATAGATACCACACTTCTGAAACTAAGCCAACATATTAGTCTTTCATGCAAAAAAAAAAAAAAGTAGCTAAGAATCTAAGCTGTAAGATCAGCAATTCTGATCATCTTCTTTTGTCCAACTTCTTCGGAAACGAGACTATTAAAAAACAGGCCTCACTTTTAAGGGTCAGCCGACTCTTACATGTGGCTATGGAGGATGTATAGCTTAGAAACTGGCAAGAACAGAGGTCCAAAGAAGGAAGAGCCAGAAACTCAAATGGAATGCAATTCAGTATTGTCTGTAAAAGCATGTATTCAAAAAGCATGAATATACACTATGTACCATGTTAAAAGTCTCTAGCTAAGCTTTCTCAATACTGCAACACTCACCTGTTTAATAAGTGGCCAACAAAGCACTGAGGTAGTTCTCTGACATGTCAATGTGTCTCTCCAAGAAAGGGCACTATAGCAAATTACAAGCAAAGTAGTGCAGATCTCCTAAAAAAAAAAAAAGTGTAGAATTTCATTTACTTCATCATTGGAATTGCTCTCAACTTTAAATGGGTTCAGCTACATGTAAAACTACCATAAAAACATTTTAAAGCATACTATGCTGAATCTTCTACCATCAAGCATAAAAGCACACAGACTTTCTAGCTGGAACGGTAGCTTGGTGAAATTAAACTCTACACTGCATATTTGGGCAGTTCACATCACCATTCCGGGACACTTCATATTTTAACACACTTGTATAGGGACTAGCAAAAGCATAAGCAACTGTTAATAATGCTGATGTGCGCCTCAGCGATGAACTGCAGAAATATGGAAAGAGTAGGTACTAGTAAAAGACAAAGCATATAGCATTAGTGAGAAAGAACAAAACAGTAAGAAACAGAAGCAGAATTAACACAGGAACCAAGAAGCAACAAACTTGAAGACAGCAGGAGGGAAAAAAATCACAGACGTCACAGATGCTGAGCCCACAGGGCAGGTATCGACCCAAACGTTCTTGCTATAGGTGACCTGACCCCATTGTAAGACATATAGATGTGCCTTTTACCAAACTTAGCAAGGAAACAGTAAGTTAATGCCTGTCTGGTTCCAGGATCTGTCAGATTATGCATGAACTCAAGTCCTAGAAAAAGTACCTGTATGACTTTATCAAAGTTTGTGGAGGAGTCAATGACTTTAGGTGCATCTCCCTGGAATACTTGAAGTGATACATGATGGAGCTCTCACTGTGTCCAAGGCAGTTATATGCCTGGCATTCACCAGCATTCTACCTCTTCTAAGGATGATGCTACAATATCAGCAAAAAATAATTAACCTAGTTTTTGGTGTTATTCAAAGAGGTCCAATATTTCTCAGTCTGGGATGATATGACTGATGGACCATACTGCTTTATCAGGGATGGCCTGCATCTGTCCCCTCTAAGGTTTTGACTAATGGCAAAGAAATTATCCACCCCATAGTGTCTTTTGCAGGCAATGCCAACCTGATTAACATACCAACATAACAAACCAAGTAAAGGAAAAGTACAGTTGTGTACCTACCATAAATGTAGATGTTCGAGTGTATTCACTGTTGCAGTCATTACTCTTGGGTTATATCCTGCTGGCAGGCGACCCGCGGTCGGCCAGAATTCCAAAGTCTAGATCCGGCATCGGTTGCTGTCGCCTCTTCCCTGACGTCAGTGCGCCAGGGGTATAAAAGATGCAGCAGACACCATTTTCTTCAGTTTTTCTTGCCCCAGATGTCAGGTGCCCCCAAAATAGGCTAAAAATATTATGCCAATAATTATGCATGCAGTAAAATAAACATTTCCTTCATCTACAAACCACATAGGTTGTATAAGATAGAGAAGTATAGGTAAGTCCCAGTAAAGAAAAGGGCGATGGAGGGTGGGTAACTTGGACTGCAACAGTGAATACACTCGAACATCTACATTTATGGTAGGCACACAACTGTACTATGTTCATCGTGTTTCACTGTTGCAGTCATTACTCTTGGGTTGAATCCCAAAGCTAAGGCTGGGTGGCTGGGCCTAAAGAGGATTAGGAGAGGCTATAAGGCCTTGCAAAACTGCAGTGGCGAAGCCGGCTTTGGATTTAGAGTAGAGAGGTAAACGGTAGTGCTTTGTAAAAGTGTGCACTGAACTCCACGTTGCAGCCTCTAAAATGTCTTTGGTTGGTACTCCTCTGAGAAAGGCTGCTGAAGTGGCTGCTGCCCTGGTAGAATGAGGTGTAATGGCCTTGGGCACTTATTTGCCATGTTGTGAGTAGCAGAAACGAATGCAGTGGCCTATCCATTTTGAAAGTGTATGTTTGGAGATCGGCTTTCCTTGAGATACTGCAGCATATGCCATTAAAAGTTGCTCGGTTTTTCTGAAAGCTTTAGTTCTGTCCAAGTAGAAGCGTAGTTGTCTGTGTATGTCCAACGAATGCAGAAGTCTTTCACCTTTATTCTGTGGGTTTGGATAAAAGGTAGGGAGATGAATAGTTTGGTCAAGCGCCACACTGGACACTACCTTAGGCATAAATGTAGGGTTCGTTCTTAGAGAAACCCTGTCTGGGTGGAAAATGATGAAAGGTTCCACAGCCATGAGTGCCTGTAACTCTGAAACTCGTCTTGCAGAGGTTATTGCTAGGAGCAGAGCTGTTTTCCAAGATATAAACTTTATATCAGCTGTATTGGCTGGCTCAAAAGGCGTCGGTGTGAGTTTTTCCAAAACATAATTGAGGTTCCATGCAGGTATTGGGGCTCTCCTTGGAGGTCTTATGTTTTTGGCCCCTCTGAGGTACTGTCTTATTAATGGATGGGAAAAATAGGAGGTTCCGTATTGTAATGAGCTGAAATGGCGGCGGCATGAATTTTAACTGATGAAAAGAATAGGCCTTTGTCCAGCATCTCAGTTAGGTATTGTAAAATCTGAGGAATATTTGGTACAGATGTGTCAAGTCCTTGTGCCTGGTTCCAAGCACAGAATCTTTTCCATTTGTCTGCATAAGATTCCTGGTACTGGGCCTCCTGGCCTCCAAAATAACGTCCATCACTGCTTTAGAGAGAGGTGTGTGTTGAATGGTTACATTATCCGCCATGCTGCCAGATTTAGGGTCCTGAGTTGGCTGTGCAAAATCTGATTGTTTTGCTGGGTCAGTAAGTGAGGAATAAGAGGCAGTGTCCAGGCTGGGTCTTGAGACAAGTGTTTTAGGATTGGGTACCAGTGCTGGCGTGGCCAGTCTGGGGCAATCAGGATAATTTTTGGCTTCTCTTGTCTGACCTTTAGGAGTACCTAGGAGTACCTTGGCGAGGAGAGGCAGAGGAGGAAAGCCATATACTGTTAGACTTTTCCAGCTGAATGACAGAGCATCCACTTTCCATGCTTGCTTGTGATAAGTCCTTATGAAGAATTTTTGTAGTTGGCAGTTGTGAGGGGAGGCAAATAGATCTATGTCTGGGCATCCCCATTCCTTTGTTATCATGCTGAAGAGTAGTGGATCCAGATTCCATTTGCGGGGATCTGTAAGGTTTCTGCTTAGTTCGTCTGCCAGAGTATTGTTCTTTCCTGGCACGAATTGTGCTTGCAGGTGTACTTGATAAGTCAATGCTGTGTTCCATAAAGTCATGGCTTGTCTGCAGAGGGGGTGGGAATGTGTGCCTCCCTGCTTGTTTATGTACCACATGACTGTAGTATTGTCCGTCCTTATCAGTAGTTGCCCTGGATGGAGTAAATCCTTGAAAGCTGTCAGGGCATTCTGAACAGCTAGCATCTCTTTTTGATTGATATGTAGATGCATTGGGCTTGTGGGCCATGTGCCCTGAATACATTTTCCTGCCATGTGTGCTCCCCAGGCATAGTCTGATGCATCTGTTGTTATTGACTGCCTGGCTGTGGGTAGAGTGAAAGGCTGTCCCTTGTTGAGGTGACAGGCATGAGCCCACCATCGAAACTCCTGTTGCAGGCAAGGATTGAGAGTAATTAATGTTTCCAGGTTTTGACAATGGTGAGTCCAGACACTTTTTAGGTACCACTGAAGTTTCCTCATATGCGGTCTGGCATATGGAATTAGCAGGATGCCATGAAGCCCAAAGCCTGCAGAATTTTTCTTGCAGATAACTGGGCTTTTGTTGCCAACATTTTGAAGTAAGAAGTTAGTTGTCCTCGTTTGTCTGGCGTGAGATAAGCCCATCTGGGCAGTTGTATTTAAGCTTGCACCCAGGAATATTCTCTCTTGAGAGGGTGCTAGTTTTGATTTCTTTTCGTTTACTGTGTACCCTAGGCAAATTAATAATCTTTTTACGAACACCAGATGCTTTAGTAGAGTGTCCTTGTTCTCTGCTTGTATAAGGCAGTCATCCAAGTAGGAATAAATCTGAATTCCTCTTTGTCTGCAAAATACAATTACTGGTGCAAGGCATTTTGTGAAGACCCTGGGCGCAGTAGATAAGCCAAAGGGCAGTGCAGAGAATTGGTAGTGCATTGAGCCAGCTATGAATCTGAGGTATCTTCTGCAAGATTGTCTGATTGGTATATGCAGGTATCCCTCTTTTAAGTTCAAAGTTACAAGCCAAGCCTTCTTGCCCAGCATGGGCAGAAGCTGCTGCAGAGTTAACCTTTTGAATTTTGGAACGTCCAGAAACGTGTCTAGAACAGACAGGTTCAGCATTGGTCTCCAGGTCTTGTCCTTTCTGGGGACTAAGAAAAGTCTTGAGTAAAATCCTTGTCCCTGCTCTTGCTGTGGTACTTGCTGAATGGCCTTCATTTGCATAAGGCTCGAAACTTGTTTTTGTGCCTCTGCCCATTGATTGTGTGGCAGGTTTGGCATACCTTTTGCCTTTGGCAGGGTGTGAAGGTGGAACTTGTAGCCCTGGGACACTATATTCAATACCCATTTGTCCTGGGTGATCATGTGCCAATTTTGAGAGAAAAGTGCTAGTTTTCCCCCTAAGGGGGCTGCAAGAAGATAAGTGCTTGGTGCTGGCAGAGGCAAGTCATTGAGACTGTTTCCAGTATGGCTGTGCTTTGTCTTCTCCAGTTTTGGAGGTAGAAGCACCCCACTGTTTAGGCCTGTATGAGCCCTGGGGCTGGGATCTGCCTCTGGGACGTCTGTATCTGCCTCTTTGTAGACCAGTTCCTGCTAAATTTTGGTGGCTGCACCTGTAAGAAATCCTTTACTGTTTGCATAGATTTCGCTTTGTCCTCCATTTTCTTCAAAACCTCCTCTGCTTTAACACCAAATAAAGTATCATGCTGTAATGGAGCATCTAATAATTTTGCTTTAACATGATCAGGCAGATTTTGTTCCTTTAACCAAGCATACCTCCTAATGACAGAACCCGTAACTGCGGCCCTGCAGGAGGCCTCTAGAGAGTCAAAACCACTTTGCAATGTATGCTTTCCCACTTGTTCAGTTGCATGCAATAAAATCCTGTATTTCCTTATTTTCTGTACAATCAGAATTAGTCAACATTTTCTGTTTTAACAGTGACATTAAGTATTGCTGATATTTAATCATATGAAATTGACAATTTAAAGCTCTCACAGCCAAAGCAGCAGAAGTGTAAACCTTTTTTCCCCATCTGTCTAGTGCCCTTGAGTCCCTGTCAGAAGGGACAGGGCTTTTAGCAGTAGCGGCCTTAACCCCCTTGGGACCCTGAGAAATAGATTCTGGGTCAGCAGTAGGGTTTTTATAAAGAAATTAATGAGAATCAGGAACACTGTAATATCTGTCTGACTTAACAGGAGCAGGAGGTAAGGAATCTGGAGAAAGGCCGGACTCTGAAAATACATCTACAATGTCTAGCACAGGGTGAATAGCAAGAGGCCTGTGCTGAGGAAGTAAAAGAAAATCTCTGAGCCTTTTCTTTGATTCTGAGTAATCCTGGCTCTCCCAGTGGAAGTGTTCCCTCATGGTATGCAGGGCTTCTCCAAAAGAAAAATCCTCAGGAGGAGAGGCTAAAGGAATGGATTCTTCAGCATCAGAATCCTCATAGGGAGGAAGAGAGAATTCCTGTGCAGAAGATGAGTCGGAGGAAATAGAAACCTGATCTGAAGAGTCATAGTCTGTCTCTTGCCTAGGCCTTTTGTCACGAGGGGGATGGGAACCACTGATCAAGGTAATAAGGTCTTCGGCCATTTTGAGCATCTGTTTTTTTTAGGCATGGAAGTCTGTTCTGAAGAATGCTGTGCTTGTTTTTTGTCCTTAAAGCTGCTGTAGTCTTTGCTTTTGAAGCTGGATTAAGCTTTACATACAACTGTGTAGGTCTGAAAACACCCTCAGAAGCCGATGCCTGCTCAGCGGCTCCGGACCCATCTGAGGGAAAGATTTCAGAGTGTCCAATACCTTGAATATCCAGAGGCCTAGCTGGCTCCACGTGGGAATCGTCAGCGGCCTGTGGCTCTGAGGTAGCAGGTGTCAGGGGCTGCGAAAGCACCTCACTGAGAACTGGCGACTGACTTAGTGGAAGCCTCATCGTCGGTTTTGGATCTCAGATGCCTGTCCTTCTCTTTTTCCTTGCGCTTTTTAGAAACTCCGGTTGTCGGTTGTTCCGACGGCATTATGTAATTGAATTTTCGGCCAAAGTAATAAGCAAAATCAAACCAACGCTTAATAGTGCGTTTGTTGAATCTAGCACAAAACCGACAGCTAGCAACGTTATGATCAGGGCCTAGGCAAGGAATACCGTAAGAGTGATAATCCTTATGAGGTATTTGCTTCCCACAAGTAATACAGTTGTTAATTTTTTCTGACATCGGTCTGGAGCAAGGAAAAAGTTTCCCAAATGGGGTACTTAGCTTTAATGAAGACTTCGGATCTGAAATTCGTCTGTGAAAATCGCAGGAGTCGGCCGACCGGCACTTGCGAACTGCTTTTGCTTCGGGCACCGCGCGGCAAGAAAGACTGAAGAAAATTGAGTCAGCTGCATCTTTTATACTCCTGGCACACTGACGTCAGGGAAGAGGCGAAAGCAACCGACGCCGGACCTAGACTTTGGAATTCTGGCCGACCGCGGGTCGCCTGCCAGCAGGATAACCCAAGAGTAATGACTGCAACAGTGAAACACGATGAACATCTATGACAGTGTTACTGATCAACACTAGGAGCCTAAACAAGAAACTCCACTCCCTACAAGTCCTTGTCATCCTGAAGGACACTGCTGTTTGTGTAGTGAAAGACAATGTTTAAAATAGTGGACAGCACCTCTGGCTTTGCAGGGCTATAATACCTTCTACATGTTTAGATCTGCTACTAAGCAGAAGGGGGAAAAAGATGGAGATAAAATCAATCTATATTCAGAAGAGACTTACATCAAGGCTGGTAAAGTAGCATAATGCACTATTGCATCTTCATGTCTAAATAACCATCAGAAAGGTCCCATATCATGTATTACCTAGCTAAAGAACTCACTCTGTGAGGAAAGCAAGCCACAATGCCTACCTGCAGGAACTAAAATCACTCGGTATTAAATCAAATACTATCTTCCTGGTGATCTAAACTATCCAACTACAGAATACAAAATCTACATCACCATTAGTACAAAAGCACAGAGATTCCTGGACTTTGTCAATACAAATGCCCTGGAATAATTAGTCAGAGTACCCATGAGGGTGATCATCTTGGATCTTGTCCTTACTAATATGGGGCATATGCACAATCCATTGCATATCTTCATCACTGTTAGGTCTGACCATAAAGCAGTCTCTTTCAAAATTAAACTGAAACAAGCAATCCCTTCTATCCACGGTACCTTTAAACATTTCTAAGACAAACTACCTACCCTAGTGATAAACTCCAAGCATTAAATCCCCACCAAATCCAGTTAACTCCACTGAATACACAGAAACGTTCACCACCACAGTATACCAGTATGTAAACAGCTGCACAGAGGGAGGTGTATCCCACAGGAACAAATGCAGGGCAAATCCTATAAACAAACCTATGTGGTGAAACAATAGCTTTGTAATAAAAAGAAAAAAATTTTGATCAAAAGTAAGAAAAGCAACTCCAAGATTGTTAAAACCCTTGTCACTGAAACAAAACTCAGGAGCTTAATAAAATCCATCCAGCCAAGGTTCAGGCCACTGAACTATCATAAGGGGCATTTGCAAATGACACCTTAAAGGGCTCCGTGAACTGACAGAGTCTGGGCCAAGCATGACACCTCATGGCAACGTCAGACCCGGCAGTCCTTGATGCTCCTTTGGTGGTGGCATGCGAAAGGAGGCGCATGGATGTGTTAGATACCGCTTTTAGAGTGGCCATCCAGACGGAGAATGTGCGCTTATCCTCCGGCGACATGGACTCCAGGGACAACTAAGCTAGCTCTTTGACAAGGTCGCGTCGCAGTCGGGTAACGTGTGCCAAATAATTCAAAGCCCTTACGGAAAAGATGGCTGAAAAGCATATACCCGCTTCCCTAGGCGATCCATCGTCCTGGACTCTCGGTTGGAGGGATGGACTGTAGAACTTTCTTGAGCTAGTTCTTTCTTGGTGGCGGCTGCTACCACTACACTGTCTACAGGGGACCCCTTGTTCCAACTAGGTCTATCCAAAGGGGGACTCAGGATCTTGTCCTGGCATTTCGGAATTGGCTTCACGGTGTCCGGTCCTTCCATGCCCAGGTGGTGAAAAGGTCCACTAATGGATCTGCATGAGGGGACACCCAAGAAGTTAAAGGGCCTGTGCCAAAGACCTCCAGAAACACAGACTCATTCGCAGTAGGCATGAGGGTGGACCCCCCCCCCCTTGGCGCAAGAGTTCCATGATGGTGGAGCATTCCCCAAATCGATGTCCTTGGTGCGAGACTCTGGGGAGGAGTCCAGGTGCCTCCTTTTGCATGTCCATTTGTGAGAAATCATCTGTGGGATTCTCCGAAGCAGACTTGCAAACTGCTGGTTGTTCTGCAAGGGGAACCACCTGGGGCACATCAGGGACGGGCTTGTCCCTGAGTGGACAAAATGGTCGAATTAGCTTCTAGAACCGAGGGAGTCAAGACGGAATCAGAGGAAATAATCAGGGGTCTCAACCCACTACAGAGAACCCTTTCCACCACATCGAATGCCGAAGGAAAGCGAGCCTCCTGTGACACCAGTAAGGAAGCAGCTATCCTCAGATTCGATGGGGGAATCGGAGCAGAGCCTGCAGGTGCCGCGATGCGGAGGGGAGGGCCATGACCAGACATGGTCAGAGCCGATGAAACCCCCCCCTCAGATCCGATGTCCAGACTACGGCTCCAACAACTGCTCAGGTCCGAACTAGTCTGATCCGACATGCTCAAGGTAAAGGCTGGCGTCGAGGTACAAGGTACCACCGACACGGACCCCCGACTCTGAGACCTCCAGGATCCAAAAACTTCGATATCTGGGTCGGATCAGAGAAGTAGTTATAGGAGTGAAAAAAGGAAGCGAGGGGGCTGGCAAGACTCCCATATGGATCACGGTGCGAATGAATCTTCACGTCATTTTGCCCATCTCCGCTTCACTTAAACTTCTGATGGAACGTGATGAGGCCACTGACGCAGACCTGGAATGTCGGTGCACAAAGGCTCTAGATGGTCTAGGCTCCTCCGACTCCGGTGAAAATCTAGGTGACCAGAGCCGAGGAGTGCTATGTCTAGAAATAGCCTGCAGTTTTTGAGGAGGACCAGAGGGACCCGACCGGTCCAGGAATCTCTTCTTAACCTTTCCTTGCCCTGTTTAGAGATGTCACCTTCCACAGGCCTCTTGTCAGGATGGTGAGTCCCAGCCTGGGAGGAGGAAGAAGGGGAGATGAGACAGTCACAGCCATGACTGCAGTAGTCGCAGGGGACCGCTGTCCCTGAAGCAGAAAGTAGCCCCTTCATAATAAGTTTGAACTTGCTGTCTTTCAAGGCCCTAGGGTTAGAACCTGTACAAATCTGACCATCAGTAGACAGGTGAGAGGCCCCTAAGCACACAATGCACAAAGTGTGGCCATCAGCTGGGGACAGCTTGTGGCCACACTCTATGCGCTTCCTAAAAATAGGTTTAGCCTGCTCAGCCATACTAGAAAAAGGGAAGAAACAGTCTTTACCGATCCAACCATGCACACACACACACACACACACACACACACACACACACACACATACACTCACTAATAAAGAGGGAAGAGAAGAAACTACCGCACTAATTGACGTTCAATTTTTTTTTTTTTTTTTAAATGAGACGCACAATGAGATAGGGGAGGAAAGAAGGGAAACCCTGACCTAACTCTACTAGAAAATAGACTCACTTACACTGAGAATTCGCTTAATAAACACTCACCACGCCTGGAGCTCCGAGACCACAATACTAAGCTAAGCTGTGGCAAATGAGATCTGAGGGAAGGAAGGAGATGGAGGGGTATTGTGGGTAAGGGGAGGAGCTTGGAGCTCAGATCAGATGCTGGTGAAGCTGCTATCTCGGATCCGATCCGGATCCGAACACCCCCAAGAGCAAATGAAGTAAACTACTTCAGTTCAAGCAAAGGAAACTATGACAGTGTTACTGATCAATGCTAGGGGCCCAAACAAGAAACTCTATTTCCTACAAGCCGTTGTCATCCTGAAGGACACTGCTGTTTGTGTAGTGACTGAGACATGGTTTAAAATAGTGGACAGCACACTGGCTTCACAGGGGTATAATGCCTTCCACATGTTTAGATCAGCTACTAAACAGGAGAGGAAAAAAGGTTAGATAAAATCAGTCTATATTCAGAACAGACTTACATCAAGGCTGGTAAAGCAGCATAATGCACTATAGCTTCATCATGTCTAAATAACCATCGGAAAGGTCTCATATCATGTATTAGTTAGCTAAAGAAATCACACTGAGGAAAGCAAGCCACAATGCCTACCTAGAATCACTCAGTATCAAATCAAATACCATCGTCCTGGTGATCTAAACTATCCATCTATAGAATGGAAAATCTACACCGCCATTAGTGCACAAACACGGAGATTCCTGGACTTTGTTAATACAAATGCCCTGGAATAATTAGTCAGAGTACCCACGAGGGTGATCATCATCTTGGATCTTGTCCTTACTAATATGGGGCATATGCATAATCCATTGCGTATCTTCATCACTGTTAGGTCTGACCATAAAGCAGTCTCCTTCAAAATTAAACTGAAACCAGCAATCCCTTCTATCCACAGTACCTTTAAAATTTTCTAAGACAACTACCTACCCTAGTGATAAACCTCCAAACTTTAAATCCCCATCAAACCCAGTTAACTCCACTGAATATACAGGAACGTTCACCACCACAGTATACCAGTATGTAAACAGCTGCACAGAGGGAGGTGTATCCTGCAGGAACAAATGCAGGGCAAACCCATGTGGTGGAACCATAACTTTGTAATAAAAATAAAACACTTTTTATCAAAAGTAAGAAAAGCAACTCCAAGAATGTTAAAACCCTTGTCACTGAAACAAAACTCAGGAGCTTAATAAAATCCACCAAGCCAAGTTTGAGGCTAAAATAGCTACTGAAGCCAAAGCACAACACAGCAATCCGCTGAACTGACTGATTGATGTCACCTACAATAAGGCTGAAGATACAGAGAAGCTACTGGCCGATAAATTTAGCTCCATCTTAAAACTTCTCTTCCCCCCTCCATCTGTCCCTCAAGATGCACTTGAAACCAGCTCAGTCTCACCTCCAGCTATCACACAAAACCAAGTACTAAAGGTGATACCAAAAGCTAAAAATATTGCATTGATGGGTCCTGACAATATCCCTGTATGCATCTTACACAGCATGAAGCACGACTTCACCACAATCCTAATAACACTGTTCAATCTCAGTCTCTACATAGGTTTTATACCAAATGAATGGAGAACAGCTGCAGTCATTCCCCTGCACAAGAAAGGTCCTTTCACAGAGCTAAGTAATTAGAGACCCATAAGTCTGACTAGCCACATATGCAAAGCCATGGAAAGACTTATCATAGAATTGACACAGAAAACCACAAACATGGACTTATCTCAGTTTGGATTCAAGGGCAGGATGTTTACTCAACCTGGTGTTTTTTTTTTTTTTTTTTTTAAAGATCATCAAAACAGTGGATGAAAGCAAAATGGTGCACACTGCAAACTTGTACATTTCAAACACTTTTTTCAAACACGTATGATGAATTACCACTTGTGACATAGGCACACTTACATTTACATAAAAGTAAACAAACCATATTAACAAGTTCACATTTATAAAAATTATACATCACATATATTGCTACACATCCTATAATCTAGGTCACATTATATAAATGATTGAATTCCTGCCTTCTCTTAAACTTCACTCCTCCCAAAAACATTTTACTGCATGGATTGGTCCCACAATTTCCATTTTTTTTCTAAACAACTTATTCCTAATCCTTTTCTAAAGATCCCATCTCTTGTTTTTTATCTGCTACAATATTCATTACTTCAACTATAGTTGGTTTAGATTTTGATTTTCTAGAAATTGCTTTTTTGGCAGCTCAAAAAATCATTTCCTTAGTTACACTTAACCACTTGCAGCTGGAGACTTCAAATCAAACAGGGGCTGCAGGAGACAGCTGAATGGGTGGGGCCATTGGGAAGGGTTGTGGCCAACTAGAAAGGGGCAGAAGTACCTCACAGTGAGGATTCTAGGCCTTATACACTTGTCCTATATGGACAGACTCAAAAAAACTCCAACTATTCTCTGTCTCATATTGCCTACGTAGAGTATAGCATGGTCCCCTACACATTGCAGTTTGCCCTTCCTTTCTATTGGACAGTTTTAAGATTCCAATCTAGCTCTACCATGTACCCTTTGTCCATGGTAGGGTTAGCATTTGTATTCCTCTCCAAGACATGAGTAAGCCACGACAACATATAGTATAGGCAGCTGCTATACGGAAATTTATTTATTGCATTTGATTGCTGGGAAAATCTGACTTGAGCAATAAAACCCCTTTTCAGCGAGGCCCGGGGAAATGTTTATTTCAGTATCTTATATATATATATATATATATATATATATATATTTATATGTATGTATGTATATACATACATAAAATACTGAAATAACAACCACCTCTGCTATGGTAAAAGGAGTAAAATAAAATCCACATCGCTATACATTTACTTACAATGTACACATATGCTTTCACACTGCAGTCTACAGTACACAGAGTTTCATTCTGTATGTTTGCATGTATACCTACCCCAGTTGCACCTTCTGTGTATTTCAAGCTGCATTAGCCAGCATAAAACATCTCTAAGGCTTGTGCGCATTTTTGTGTGTCATACATTCATGGCTAAGGGTCTTTAAACTGAAAGACACAATGATGTGTCAAAATTGTTGCACTGTGGATTATGCAAAGGCTACAGTACAGAAGTAGCTGAGAAGCACTGGAAATATGAACCACAAAACATTACACAGAATGATGAAGTGTATATCACATAAGAACAGCTATTACCAGAAGTTAAAAAATAAATGTAAAAAATACAGTAATTCAGGAAAAAAAAGACTAAAGAAGCACTATAACTGAAATTGCTACAGCCAGCTACTACAATGTCTCAAGTGGCAAAAGAAAGTCATAAATACCAGGATTTGAAAGCAGAAACAAGAGCAAGTTGGAAAAAATACCCAGACAGTCCCAACAGTAATGGGACTGATAGGACTAAAAAGAACAATCTGTCTTAAGTATGCTACCAATATACCTAACTGCAGGGAGGAGGCAGTTCTAGGTGCTGAGAAGAGCACTCTTGGCTAACAGAGTGAAACAATACAGACTGCATGAACTTTAATATTGCCCGACTCAGGAATGAGGTCCATTCCCATCATGGTATTAGAAAAATAAACCACTTGGAGAAATTAAAATGGATTTCACATGCTTGTTTAAAATGAAAGAATCTGATGATTGTGCAGAAAATCAACTTCATTCACTGCAATGACTGACAAACATGTCGTATTATCTTGCAAACAATCCATTCCAGTTCCATGGTTTAGTATTTGTACAGTCACAGTCACAATAAAGATTACCACTCTAAGTTCTCTATTCATTGTTGACAAAGCATCATGACTATTCCATTCCAACTCTCAAGCAACAACTTGTACAAAATACCCCAATTCCAACACGCACCCCATTTCTTCCATTCACCAAACACTTATGCTTTTATATATCAAAAAAGGGTTTAATAAACGTTACTTTACAATTTAGCAGTCAAATTTGATGTTAAATGAGTGACCTGAAGAGATCAACTGACTTCATTAAGTACACATCTGACACAATTGTTTTTAACATGTTTTTTTAATGCCCACTGCTTCAATTCATTCAATCATAGATGATTCCGCATTAATGTATTCTGATAAAAATAAATCACCTATAATCTGAAAAAAATCTTCTAAAACATTCAAAGGATGGTTGCCCAAGTCTGGAGCATTCCTACATGAGAATATAACCAAATCTTGTTATTTAGCTTACAACACAATTTTTCCTCTGCCCCCAGGACCTCACCCAGCTGCTCATCTACCTGCACCCACTCAGCCAATTCATTCCATGGGGAAGCCTATAATTTCCAGGCTGGCCAAGAGCCCTACTGCTGATCTGCTCTTGCCTATGAATTCACAATTAATCCTCTGTTTCCAGATAGCAAGAGTCGGGTACAAGAAACAGGCCAGCTTTCTAGTCCTTTGCAGCAGCCTGCCCTCTCACTTTCCCCTCTGGACATTCCTACTCCACCTTCAACAGCTCTTCCAGGCTATGGTATAGCTGTGCTCTGAGGGGAAGTGCACCTCTGCTTGCAAAATTCCTCTCAGCTTTTAGTGCTAATATACCTGGTACGGTGTACTCAGTAGGCTCAAACTCCACAGGGTATAGTGCTCAGACATGGTGTCACCCACTTGGAAAGCCACAGCTGCCCTCCACGATGGCCAAGTAAGCAGCAGCACCTCATTCTTACCCTCTCCAACCAGCTAATACATGTAACCTAGCCACAAATAAAACTCTGGTTGCATGCCCCATAGGTTTCATAGGTTCACAGGTTTATACTAGGCTATCTGCCCTGAGGCATTTATAAGCCTAGCCCAATTTTTTGTGGCTTACGCCACCCCTTATATGAAAAATACTGTGCCCATTAGTTTGTTGTGCCTCTGTACAGCAGTGACACAGAGATGATTCCCGGGATAAACCTACGATCTCCCATCCACAGGTCAAGATTTCTCTTGAACAGAGCCAGCGAGGTGCTCTGCCTCACATGGATCGGGATTTTATTCCACAGCATAGGGAGTCTCTGAGTGATAAATCTATCCCTCCAGCACGTCCTATTTATATCCGTGCTAAGGTTTAAGTCGCTTGCTCTAGTGGTTTTGGTGGATTTGGATTTTTTGAGGTGGAGCATGTCCATTAATTCCGGGTTGGACATGGCCTTGTATTGTCAGGCACATGTCACCTCTGAGCAGACTGTATGCAACTGAATAGAGCTGGAGTTTCTTCAATCTGGCAGCATATGACAGATTTTGGAGTCCCTTTATCCTTTTGGTGAGGAACTTTTGGGGTCTCTCCAATTGCTGCAGATGTCGGGTGAGATACATCCCGAATGGGGCATTGTACTCGATCATTGGTCTGATAAGTGAAGAGTACAGGGGAACAATGACCTCACTAGATCTGGATGTGAATCCCTTCATGATCAGGTGGGCAATGTAGAAGGTCTTTCTAACCACTTTAGCAACGTGAGTGTCAAAAGAAAGGCCACTGTCAACCTGGGTCCCCAGGTCCCTGATAACCTCTTCTGTGCTTAGTGGATTGCCACCTATATGGTAGCTTGGGGTTACCTTGTTTTTCCCGAAGGGTATGACTATACATTTTTGGCGCTTAACTTCAGGCCATGGCTCTGGCACCAGCTATCTGTTTCCGTGAGTCCCTTCTGAAGGATATCCGTGTCCGATGCACTTTCCACTATGGCCCAGTTTGCAGTCGCCTGCAAACTTTGTCAGCCAAAGTCCTCCCATGTTGGCCTGTACTTCTGAGAAGTAGATGCCAACAATAGGGGCCAAGGACCGAGCCCTGTGGGACACCACTTGTGACCCGCTTGGAGTCTAACATAGCGCCAGCAACTCTAACCCTGTGGGTTCTGTCCTTAAGCCAGTTTGCAACCCATCTTCTGACATATGGGTTTACATTTAAGCTAAGTTTTTCTACAATACCCGAGTGGGGTATTGTGTGGAAGGCCTTTGCAAGGTCAAGGTAGGCTGTATGGACTGCCTTTCCTCATCAATGGCCTTGGTGACTGTTTCAAGAAGTCGACCAAGTTCAAAAGGCATGATCTGCCCTTGACGGCTAAACTGGGTCGGGTCCAATGTCTGCAAGTCCCCTTTACCTTTGTTTATGAGCTCCATCATGCTCCTCTCCATAGCTTTGCAGACTAGACTTGTTAAGCGTATGGGGCGTAATTACCAGGGTCCGTAGAGGCACCGCCTTTGTGGAGTGGGACCACAGTTGCTGTACGCCACTCCTTGGGCACATATCCTGTGGTAAGGCGGAGATTAAACAGCTGCCTTATGTGCGGGTTTAATTCCTCATTTAGCTCGTGTAGCACACAGCCGGGACACCATCCGTCCCATTGATGCTGTGTTTTTAGCTTTAGAGAGAGCAGCTTTCACCTGCGCATTTGAGATGTCTGGGAGGCTACACTCTGCTGGGATAGTTATCTCTCCTTTTGGGGGGGAGGGGGGTGAAGTTTGCACTGTACCTGTCTGCCAGTATGCTGGCAATGTCTGTGGGTTCAGTGATTTTTGTATCATTTTGGACTAATTCTGAGCATATCTGGGAGTTTCCACCCAGGTTCCTAACATAGCTGAAAAAGGCCTTATGATTGTCCTTTGAATCCATGGCAATTTTTCTCTCAAAATTGGCCTTAGTTGATTTTATGAGTGCTCGTATTTTTTTACTAATAATGATCAGGGGTGACTTCCCTTTTATGGATTTTGTTCCATCATGTAATAGCTTTCTCCTCTTATTGTAAAGTTTGTTAATGGCTTGGGTCCACCAGACTGGACGTTTGCCCTTTGTGGAAGGAGTCTTGGTTTTATTTGGGATTGCCTGATCCATGCAGTCCTGGAGGTGTTCATAGAAGGCATTTGTAAGGGCTTCCGCAGCTTTGGTTGTGGTTTCCACTGGCTCAGGGGCCTTGAAGGATACCACACCAGTCTTGAGTAGTGTGAAGTTTGCTTTAGAGAAGTTCTTCACTGTGGTCTTTTTTGTTTGGGGTGGGAGCGGGATGTGGATTTCCAGTGAGATTAGTTTATGATCAGATCTCACCAATGAGGGATATACTTCCGGTGTGGAGCATTTTGTCCCCATGTTTGTGATAATGAGATCTAGTATATTTTCTCCTCTCATGGGAACAGTGACTAGCTGTTCCATGGCATTTGAATTTATGAACTCCAGGAACCGTTGGGCTAGAAAGTCTGGCCTTGAGTAATGTTCCCAGTCTATATTCGGGTAGTTGAAGTCACCCAATATGATGGTGTTTGGAGATACATTTATACCCTCCAGTGTCTTCAGGAAGGCTGTGTGGGGTTCCTGAGTTTGAGAGGGTGGCCTGTAGCATGCTACAATTTGTAGAGCAGTTTTGCCTATGGTTAGTTGCACCTGGATGGTTTCTGAAGCTTTGTGCGTTGCCACCAACCTGGAGGTGTGGGTATCCTTTATGAATATGGATACACCCCCTCCTTTTGTGGTGTGGTCCGGGTTTTGGGGCCGAACGCATGATATGAGGTAAAACCTAATAGTGCCGGGGTGCTCTCAGGAGCCTTGAACCAGGTTTCAGTTACAGCGCAGACATCGATGTTCTCCATACTGAGAAGGGCCTCGAGTGTGTGCATTTTGAGATTTAGACTTCTGGCATTGAGCAGCATTACCCTCAGTTTCTTCCCATTTTTGTTTTCTAGGGTGGTAGGTTTAGAATTTGAGCCTTGCCTAAAAAGGCACTATGGGGGTGGCAAGAGCCTTAGCCAATATCCGAATCCCAGGGTGACAGGTGCAAGCCGTCCCTTTAAGCAGCGTGGCTTGTCAAGCATGTCATCCCAGGCAGACAGACACTGGATCCCCTTTGAATGACACCAGACATTAAGCCAATTGTTAAAGCTGATCATCTTGTCTCTATATTGTGGCATCATTCTTGGTGAAGGAAGGATACTGCTCAGGGTCAGGGTCATACCTGCCTGGGCTACATAATCAGAGAGCTCCTCTATGTCTCTTTTCATGTAGTCCAGGGAGGTACGTCTCAGGTTGTTCACACCAGCATGGACAATGACTGTGTCATATTTGTACTTGCCGTGGAGTGACCAGAGTGCTTGTGTTATGTGGCGGATTCTAGCGCCCGATAGGCAGCTTACTGTGACCCTCTCCTTGTTCAGCCTGGTGAGTGGGACGTCAGTGTGTCTGACTATGGAGTCACCTATGACAAGTATGTTTGGTGTTGTATTTGGCTTTATTCCTCTACACCACAGAACTACACAATATCTAAATTTTTGTACTCTTTCAACTTCAGGAACAAAAACATTACTGAAAAATACCAACTTGTGTGTATTGTCGATTAAAAAAAATGAAATTTGATTAGCATGCTATTAAATTAACAAAAATCAAAAGCTTGTTAAGTTATACAGAATAAAACTGCATCTGGCAGAATATGCTTACGTTACACATAGCTCACATTTCTGTTCTGCTATATGCAGTATCAATATTTACTAACCTACCCATGGAGTAGATACGTAAGCCTACAAAATCTGCAGTTAATCAGGACGTAATGCATAACTCTTAAGTATGCATGCTAAAACAGATCTACTTTTTACCACTGAAAAAAAAATAAAAATGACCCACCAATTTTATATTCTCCCTAAACATTTCTAGCCATCCAATGAACAAATGTTAAACACTTCAGTTTGAATTATAGCTTGACAAACCCCCTTGATCCAAGAATCATTTAGGCGATTCTCTCCATCACAGATAGCCAAGCTTTGTTAAAAAAAAAAAAAAAAAAAAAAATAATCTTTCTACCAAAGTAGAAAGACTTCCTGGCCTCATAACTTAATTTCCCAATTAATAGTTAAATGCATCACCAAACACCATCATACTAGGTGACTTCAATTACCCTAATATAGACTGGGAACACTACTCAAGCCCAAACACCCTAGCCCAAAAGTTCCTGGAATTCATAAACTCAAATGCCATGGAACAACTAGTCACCATCCCCACAAGAGGAGATAACATACTTGATCTCATCATCACGAACATGGGAGCACAATGTTCAACACCGGAAGTATACCCCTCACTGGTGAGATCAGATCACAAACTAATCTCGCTGGAGGTCCTCATCCCACCCCCACCTGAAATAAAAAAGACCACAGTAAAGAACTTCTCAAAAGCCGACTTCACACTTCTAAAGACTAGTGTGCTCTCCTTTCAGGCCCCTGAACCGTGGAAAACAATACTCAAGCCGCTGAATCACTTACAAACGCCTTCTACCAGCACCTGCAGGACTGCATGGATAAGGCAATCCCAAGAAAAACAAAGACTCTTTGTACCAAAGGCAAGCGTCCAGTCTGGTGGACCCCAGCCATAAACAAACTCTACAACAAAAGGAGGAAGCTACTACAAGATAGAGCAAAATCCTTAAAAGGTAAGACACCCTTGATCACTATAAGTAAAAACTAAGAGCTCTCCTAAAACCATCCAAAGCCAATTTTGCGACAAAAATAGCTAAAGACTCAAAAGACAATCATAAGGCCTTCTTTAGCTATGTTAGAAACCTAGGAGGAAACTCCCAGATATGCTCAGAACTAGTTCAAAATGATGTGAAGATTACTGATCCTACAGACATTGCCAACATACTGGCTGACAGGTTCAGTGCAAACTTCTCCCCTCCCCAAAAGGAGAGATATCTATACCAAATGAGTGCAGCCCCCAAGCATCTCCAGCCAAGTGAGAACTGCTCTCCAAAGCAAAAAACACAGCATCCATGGGACCCGATGGTGTCCCCGGCTGTGTGCTCCACGAACTCAATGAGGAATTAAACCCACAGCTAGGACAGCTGTTTAATCAAAGTCTTACCTCTGGATACGCACTCCAGGAGTGGCGCACTGCAACTGTGGTCCCACTTCACAAAGGCGGTGCCTCCACAGACCCTGGAAATTACCGCCCATTAGCTTGACAAGCCTTATCTGCAAAGCCATGGAGAGGATCATAATGGACCTCATAAATAAAGACATAGGGAATTTGCAGACTTTGGATCCAACCCAGTTTGGCTTTGTCAAAGGCAGATCATGCCTTTTAAACTTGGTTGACTTTTTCAAACAGTCACCAAAGCCATTGATGAGGGAAAGGCAGTCCATACAGCCTACCTCGATCTGGCTAAGGCCTTGATACAATACCCCACTCGGGTATCATTGAAAACTCATCAGCTTAAATGTTAACCCATACATCACAAGATGGGTTGCAAACTGGCTGAGTGACAGAACCCACAGGGTCAGAGTTGCTGGCGCCATGTCAGACTCAAAGCCTGTCACAAGTGGTGTCCCACAGGGCTCAGTCCTGGGCCCACTCTTGTTTGGCATCTACTTTTCCAAGTACAAGCAAACACAGGAGGGTTATGGCTGACAAAGTTTGCAGATGACTGCAAACTGGGCCATAGTAGAAAACACATCTGACACAGATATCCTTCAGAAGGGTCTCACAGAAACGGATAACTGGTGCCAGAGCCACGGCCTAAAGTTAAATGCCAAAAATGCATAGTCATACCCTTCGGGAAAACAAGGTTACCCATAGCTACCAAATAGGTGGCAATCCACTGAGCACAGAAGAAGTTATCAGGGACCTGGGGACCCAGGTTGATAGTAGTCTGTCATTCGACACCCATGTAGCTAAAGTAGTTAGGAAGTCCTTCTACATTGCCCACCTTATCATGAAGGGATTCTCATCTAGATCAAGGGAGGTCATAGTCTCCCTTTACTCATCACTCATCAGACCAATGATTGAGTACAATGCCCCATTCGAATGTATCTGACCCGACACTTGCAGCAGCTGGAGAGGCCACAAAAGTTCCTCACCAAAAGGATAAAGGGTCTCAAAATCTGTCCTATGCTGCCCGACTGAAAGAACTCCAGCTCTATTCAGTCGCCACCGCTTGCTCAGAGGTGACCTTTGCCTAACATACAAGGCCATGTCAAACCCAGATTTGATGAATATGCTTCACCTCAAAAATCTAGATCCATCAGAGCCACAAGGGCGGAGACTTAAACCTCGACACGGCTATTAATAGGACGTGCTGGAGAGATAGATTCATCACCCAAAGACTCCCTATGCTGTGGAACAAAATCCCGGTACATGTGAGGCAGAGCACCTCGCTGGCCTTGTTCAAGAGAAATCTTGACCAATGGATGGGAGATCGCAGATATACCCCAGGAATTACCTCAGTGTCACTGCTCGACAGAGGCACAGCAAAATAATGGGTATAGTTCCCCATACTAAAGGGGTGGCGTAAGCCACAAAACAATGGGCTAGGCTTATAAATGCCCTCGGGCAGATAGCCTAGTATGAACCTATGAACCTATGAAAATTAGGGCTTCCTTACCCTTCTACCTCTCTTCCTGTCTTCATTCAACCTCTAATAATCTTCAGTGACTGACTGTCCATCTCCATCATGATCACAAACAAATAAAGTAGCTACGGATTCAGGAATCAATTCAAAAAAGCTGTTTGCAGTGGTAGCACCACCACTGTAGAGTAAGAAAAAGTACTGTGCACTGCCTGTACTGAATATTTCTCGCTCTCTTTTAAGGAAAGAGAACGAGAACCAATCAGTAGCCATTGGGCCGTCCATGTCACGTACATGACTGCAAATGTGGCAGTCCGACCCCCTTCCATTTTACTATGCAGTTAAAGTGCACAAACTTCTGGGCATCACACACTGATGCAGTACTCTCCATAATCTGGACTGCTGTTACAGCAGTCCGAGTCCAGATTTACAGAAACCAAAAAATAAAAAAAACACATGCGTAGTTCAAGTTCTGGGACATTGTAAGTCGGACTCGCTTAGAGCACTTACCAGCCAGTTTAACTTATATTTTTTTATTTTACAAAATGAAATGTATGTTCTTTTCTTCACACAACTGGGGGAGGGGCTGCAGTCTGGTGCCATGAGCCGCCACTGCACTTAACTGCTTGCCCAGTATTCCTGACAGAGTACCCTGTAGGGAATTTTTAAAGTCTGCCTACTCGGTACACTCCAAAAACACATGTTCACAGGTATCTTTCTTCATCATACCTCCAACATTTGTCATCTATCCGAGGAAAAATTCTTTTAAGTTTGCTTGGGGGTATAAAAGTATACATGCAAATATCTCCAGGCAAAAATTCTTAATCTTCTAGACTTTGTTGCATATACAGGAGTCGCACATGCCCTTCCACTGTTTCTTTGAGAATTGCTTATCTAATCTGTTCCCAATCTTTTCAGACTTCTGACTGATTTTCTGCAGTTATTGTGCAATATTCTATATGCCTTACTAAATCATTCCTTTCAGCAGCCTCTGTTTTAAATTCAATTACACTCTCAACCACTGCAGGTCTTTTATTAACGATTCAACTATCCCCTTCTCAGTCTATACACTTTGATATCAATCCCCGATTGGGAAGGCAATCACTAGCCTGCAATCCAAATGTCTTCTTGTCCTCTTCCCATTCTATTACATTTCCATCTCTAATTATTTGTTTTGAATACTTTGTTCCTTTGCCAGCTTTTGCCAGTAAATTCCAGACCCTTTTTGTCTATTCTCTGTACCCAATGTGTAAAATAACAGAAACAATCATTCCATTTTATCGACTTCATGCGGATTGTCCAACTGGAATTAATAATGTTTCTATTAAACCGATTTTGAAATATAAACAACATTATATGAAAGTCTGATAAAATGGAATGACTGTTTCTGTTACTTTATTATTTCTATTGAACTATGATGAACTAATATGTATCTTTAAATTTTATTGTTTAATAATTAATATTTTCATATGATAGGTTGGGTTGTGCCATGTAATTATTTTAATGTTATACAAAACAGTGTATATGGCAGAGAATCTCTAACACTGATGAAGGATTTTATCCGAAAGCTTTGTCTGTCGTGGAAAAAACTTGAATATTAAAACCATTTTATATCTCTTATACTTGGTGCTGTGAAGCTGTTTTTTTCTATCCCAGTGGTGCTTTTTTCTGTTACTATACCTGATATCCCACATACTACTAAGAGGTGACCTATCTCTAGCATACAAGGCATGATCCAACCCATTACTGATAAATTTACTGCACATTAGCAAGGCAGATAGGTTCAGTGCAAACTTTACCCCACCCTCACCCCCTAAAGGGCCCATATCTATACCAAAAGATTGCGCTGCTCCCATAATCATGGACACGCAGGTGAAAACGGCACTTTCTAAATCAAAGAACACAGCATCCATGGGACCAGAAAGCATCCCAGGCTGCATGAATCATGAACTCCAAAACAAACTAATCCCTCATCTGAATACCATGTTCAACCGCAGCCTCTCCACAGGCTATGTGCCCACTGAGTGGCACACGGCAATGGTTGTCCCGCTTCACAAAGGAGGAGCCACCCCCGACCCCGGGAACTATCGCCCCATAAGCCTGACGATCCTCGTCTGTAAGGCCATGGAGCGCATCATCATGGAACTCTAACAACAACACTGGGAGCCTACAAACCTTAGACCCTACTCAGTTTGGTTTAGTAAAGGGCAGGTCATGTCTCCTAAACTTGGCTGACTTCTTCGAGATGGTCAACAAAGCAATCAATGAGGGAAAGGTGGTCCACACGGCATACCTTGACCTTGCAAAGCCTTTGATACTATTCCCAACTCAGGAATTACAGACAAACTCGTTAACCTAAATATAAACACCTACATCACAAGATGGGTTGCTAACTGGCTCACAGACAGAACCCATACAGTGAAAATAGGAAACGTTAGATCAGACTCCAAACCTGTGACAAGTGGAGTACCCCAGGGCTCAGTCTTGGGACCGCTCCTGTTCGGTATTTACTTCTCCGAGGTACAAGCAAACACAGATGGGACTGCGGCTAAAAGTTCGCAGACGACTGCTAACTGGGTGCCATAACTGAGACTCCTGCTGACATAGATATCCTACAAAAGGGGCTCACTGAAACAGATATATGGTGCAAAAATCATGGCCTCAAGCTAAATGCCAAAAAGTGCATTGTCATCCCCTTCGGGGAAAAAACAAGTACTTACATATTACCACACAGGTGGTAACTCACTTAACACAGAGTGTGATAAGAGACCTAGGGACCCAGGTGGATAGTAACCTCTCCTTCGATAACCACATCGCTAAAGTGGTCAGAAAATCCTTCTACATGGCCCATCTTATCACGAAGGGGTTTGCATCTAAAAAAAGGAAGTTATTGTCCCCCTCTACTCATCACTCAGAGCCATTATTGAGTACAATGCCCCATTCGGGATGTACCTTACTAGACACCTGCAACAACTGGAGAGGCCTCAAAAATGCCTCACCAAGAGGATAACGGGCCTAAAACATATGTCCTGTGCCACCAGGCTAAAAAAAACTTCAGCTGTACTCTGTTGCATACCGGGTGCTCAGAGGTGATCCCTGTATGACATACAAGGCTATCTCTAACCCTGAATTGCTGGAAATGATCCACCTAAGGAAAACCCAATCTACCTGAGCTACACTCTCTAGGGACCTAAACCTGACCTCAAAAATAAACAGGACTTGTTGGAGGGACAGATTCGTGTCCCAGAGACTCCCCTTGCTCTGGAATAAGGCCCCCATATATGTGAGGCAGAGTTCCTCATTAGTGCTCTTCAAGAAGAATCTTGATGAGTGGATGGGGAACAAGAAATTCACCCCGGGAATCACTTCTGTGGCTCTGCTCGACAGAGGCACAGGTAACTAAGCCACTTGGGAGGAGCAAGCCGAAACAGTTTGGCTAGGCTTAATTATGCCCTAGAGCCAATAGCCTAGTACCTACCTATGAAGATATCATCAGAAATACACAGTCTGCAGATCTACACCTCTTCATGAACAGCAACAGAACAGTTTGGAAGGAAAGGTATATCTCGCAGATGATACCAGTGCTCTGGACTAGACTCCCCATCCACTCAAAAAAGAAATTATGTACTCACCATAACATTCCATGATTGTTGTCCATAATCTTGCCTTCATTCTTGATGGTTGGGTTCAGAAGTGAGCATCAGTTCCGACTCGGCCAAATACTAAAGCTCGAGAGCTTTTTACTGGCTCAAGGCTACACCCTTATCCCATGATGCTTGGCGACAGTTCCCTGGATCTTGTTTGCAAACACTAATTACTAGACCAATACAACCAGAAAAGGAAGAAAGAGTAAATTCAAAAAATCCTTAGCCCATGTCTCATGAGACAAGAAGGAATCACATAACTTCAAGACCAATTCCAGAAATTCCTCTCAATCCTCCAGGAAGGGGGGAAGGAGGTGGAATGCAAGAATGAAGGCAAGATTATGAACAACAAACATGGAAAGCTACGGTGAGTACATAACTTCTTTATGTTATGTTGTCCCATCTCGCCTTCATTCTTGATGGCTGGGACAGCGTCCCCAGGACCTTTTTTCTCTGGTGGGTCAAGGGAATAAACTCTTCAGAACAGTGGAACCAAAGGAAGCCCTGTTCCGGGAGGACACATCTACTTTGTAATGAGTAATAAAGGTATGAGGATTGACCCATGTGGCTGCAGCATAAATTGAAAGCAATGGAAGTCTGGGTTGGAAAGCGGTGGAAGTCGACATAGCTCTAGTCGAATGGCCTCGAATTTTACCTGGCACTTGCTTATGGTGAGAAATATATGCATAAGTAATGGTGTCAGAGAGCCATTTAGATAAGGTGACCCTTCAAACTGGCACCCCTTTTCTAGTCTCTGAAAATGAGACAAATAATTGGTCAGATTTTCTAAACTCCTTTGTTCTATGTAAAAAGAAACGTAACTGCCTTTGGACATCCAATTGGTGAAGCTTGTATTCTGCCTTGTTGCCATTGTTGAGGAAAAAAGACAGGTAGGTCAATGAACTGATTCAAGTTGGTCTCAGAACAAACTATGGCCAAAAAGGAAGGATTTGTTCTAAGGAAGACTGTGTCTTTGTGGAAAACTAAATATGGAAGATGAACAGACAAGGCTTGTAGTTCTGAAACTCTCCTAGCTGAAGTAATGGCTATCAAAAAGATAGTCTTCTATGTAAGGAACTTCAGTGGGCAAGAGGAGGCTGGCTTGAATGGAGGGAGAATTAGAGAAGTCAATACCAAATTTAGATCCCAGGGAGGTGGTGATTCTCTTATTGGAAGTATTAATAGGAATGTACCCCTCAGAAAAGCTTTACATAATCTATGAAACATTATTTTTGATCCCATGCCTCCTACATGGTAGTTAGATATGGCAGCTAATTGTACTCGTATAGTAGCTGCTGCTGCACCTTGACTGAAAATCTCTGCTAAAAAATCTAGAATTGTGGTCACCGGGGCTGTGAAGAGACCTATGTGATACTTGGAAGCCCAGCAAGAAAACTTTTTCCATTTGCTAGCATACAGCTTTCTAGTTGCAGTCTTATGAGAAGAACCCAGAATGTGCTGCACTGCTGGGGACATATTTGGAAGCTTAGCTAAGATGGGAATTGGAGCAACCAACCTGTCAGCTTGAGGGTTTGGATGGAGCATTCCCGACTGATGGGTCAGGTCCAGAATCCAAGGCTCCTCCTGGAGATGGATCCATAGGAAGGGGAACCACATTTGACGAAGCCATTATAGAGTGATGAGAATTACTTTGCGATTCAACAATTTGGCTTTCTGCAAAACTTTGGGTATTAATGGAAATGGGGGAAAGGCATAAAGAAGTCCCGGAGGCCAATTGTGAACAAGTGCATCCCTTGGTGACTCCTCTGGAGGGGGGATTAGGGCAAGGTAGTTGCTGCATTTGGAGTTCATGGATGTGGCAAAGAGGTCGTACCAAGGCTGGCCCCACTTGTGAAAAATTTGGTTCGCAATTTCCTGTTTCAGGGACCACTTGTGAGGCATAAGAACTGCATGGTTTAATTTGTCCGCTATCACGTTGGATTTCCCCAGAATGTGAATTGCAGTTAGAAAACGTTGAGAGGAAATTGCCCATTGCCATACTCTGAGCCTCTCGACACAGCAGGAAGGATCTGGTTTTGCCTTGTTTGTTGATGTACCAACACCACGGACATATTGCATATTGTCTGTCTGTATCGCAATCGTTCCTGTAGGAAGAGAGCTCTGAAATGCTTGCAACGCCAGAAGCACTGCTCTCATCTCCAGTACATTTACGTGCAAGTGGTATTCGTGTTCCTGCCAAGTCCCTTGGACAGCCTTGTCCCAGATAATGCCCCCTCCACCCTATCCGGGAAGCGTTCCTGGTCACTGTAGCAACTGGATAGGGGAGAATAAGAAGTTATGTACCTACCATAACGTTCCATGTTAGTTGTCTTCTTCTCACCTTCTTTCTTGCTGGTTGGGTTCGGAGCCGATCCTCGGCTCCGACTCGGCCATCTACTAAAGCTTGAGAGCTATTTACTGGCTCAAGGCCTCCCCATATCCCACAATGCTTGGCGCTAGATACCCAGATCTCATTTGGCAGAGCTAACACCATAGAAAATTTCAAGGACACCTGTCCAAACTACAAGGTTTACCTACAGTACTAAAACAGAGGAGGACGTAACCCAGATAAGACTCAGCCAGAGGAAGAAGGCCTCAAAAAGGGACTTTTCTCGGTCTGTCCGGGCTAGGGGGATGGAGGGTGGGACGCAAGAAAGAAGGCGAGAAGACAACTAACATGGAACGTTACGGTAGGTACATAACTTCTTAATGTTAAGTTGTCTCTCTCACCTTCATTCTTGCTGGTTGGGACAGCGTCCCTAGCACCTTAGTCCTGGGTGGCTCATCGGAACAGACTCTTGAGCACAGTGGAACCAAAATCAGCTCTTCTCCTAGAGGCCATATCCAACTTATGTGAAATGAAAGTATGAGGAGTGGCCCATGTGGCTGCAGCACAAATAGATTCCATTGGTAGTCTTGCTTGAAAAGCTACCGAAGTAGCTAACGCTCTGGTGGAATGACCTTTAGATTTAGTAGGGAGTTCTTTATGTCTCAGCTGATAAATCAAAGTAATAATAGAGGACAACCACCTGGATAAGGTTTACTTTAGAAACTGGCAGGCCCTGTTTGCCCTCAGCATAGGACAGGAAGAGTTGGTCTGATTTTCTTGTTTGCTTAGTCCTATCCAAATAAAAACGTTAACTGCCTATGAACGTCCAATTGGTGTAACTTTTGTTCAGCTTTGTTCGAGTAGTTAGGAAAAAAGACAGGTAGATCAATAGCCTGATTCAGGTTTGTTTCGGAAGGTATCTTGGGCAGAAACGAAGGATTAGTCCTGAGTGAAACTCTATCCTTATGAAACACAAGGTAAGGAGGATGAATACAGAAGGCTTGAAGTTCCGAAACTCTCCTAGCTGAGGTGATGGCTACTAAAAAGAGAGTCTTCCAGGAGAGCAATTTTAAGGAACAGGAAGCCGCAAATTCAAAAGGGGGGAGAATCAAGGAAGCTAATATCAAGTTTAAGTCCCATGGAGGCAGGAGATCTCTGACCGGGGGCCTAAGCAAAATAGTTCCTTTAAGAAAGGCCTTGCAATGTTTGTGGGACATGATGTTGGTTTCTGACAGGCCAGCGTGGAAATTTGCGATAGCAGCTAATTGGACCCTAATGGTGGCAGACGAGGAACCAGCTTGTAAGAGTTCTGCTAAAAAATCTAGAACGTGATGGACAGGGGCTGTAAAGGGGTCTATATTCCAAGCCTCTGCCCAGAAAGAGAAAAGTTTCCACTTACTAGCATAAGTCTTCCTGGTGGGAGATGTGCGAAGAAAGGATGATTTCACGCACTGGCTGAGAAATATGTGGAAGCCTGGCTAAGGCTGGAAGTGGAGCAACCAAGCTGTGAGGCTGAGAGACTGAAGGGATTGGTGCAGCCCGCCCGACTGATGGACCAAGAGGTCTGGCACTGGGTCCAGATTCCAAGGCTGCTCCAGCAGGTGACAATGCAGGAATGGGAACCAAATTTGTCGAGGCCAGTAAGGGGCAATGAGGATCATCCTGGATCCTAATGTGGTAGCCTTCTGAATTAGTTTGGGAATTAGGGGAAAAGGTGGGAATGCATACAGAAGACCCCGGGGCCAATCGTGAACTAGAGCGTCTCTGGGGGAGTGTCCGGGAAGGGGGAAGAGAGTGAAGAAATCGTCGCACTTGCTGTTGAAAGGAGTTGTGAAAAGGTCGCAGAAAGGTTGACCCCATCTGCGGAAGATTTTGTCCGCTACTGACTAATTGAGAGACCACTCGTGAGGCATGAGAATAGCTCTGCTTAGCCTGTCCGCTATGACGTTGGACTTCCCGGGGATGTGCGTTGCCATCAGAAACCGTTGAGAGGAGATCGCCCATTGCCAGAGTCTGAGTGCTTCTCGACATAAGGGATAGGACTTGGTTCCGCCCTGCTGGTTGATGTACCACACTACAGACATATTGTCTGTCTGAATTGCAATAGTCCCGGTGAGTAGAGAGTCCTGAAGATCTTGCAACCCTAAAAGCATGCTCTCATCTCTAAGACGTTTATGTGCAGGTGGTACTCTAGCGGTTGCCAAGTGCCCTGGACAGTCCTGCCCTGAAAATGCCCCCCCCACCCAATCAGGGAGGCATCCGTGGTCACCGTGGCAACAGGAGGAGGAAGAACAAACAGTCTGCCCTGGAGTACTAGAGGGGAGACCATCCACCAAGCCCAGTGGTCTTTGCATGATTGAGTGATTATTATCTTGTGAGACATCGGAAGTTGTTGAAAAGACCATTGGGTAAAAAGCATCCACTGAAGAATCCGCATGTGAAAACGAGCCAGGAGAACTAGTATGATTACTGTTGCCAGGAGACCCAAAGTTTTTAGTACAAATCTGGCCTGAATCCTCTTGCACTGTAGTAAGACCTGCACATGTCGGCGAATGCCTGACACTCTGTCTAGAGGAAGTCTTGCAGACAGATCTTTTGTATTTATTCTTGCGCCTATAAAGGTTATAGACTGACAAGGCAACAATGCAGACTTTTCGAAATTTATTGAGATACCTAGCTCGGAGCAAGTTTGGATGGTATAATCCCTGGCTCGCAGTAGCTGATGCCTGGTGGAAGCAGTACGGAGCCAGTCATCTAGATATGGAAACACCTGGAATCCTCACAGTCTCAAGTGAGCCGTAACCACTGCCATGCATTTGGTGAACACCCTGGGGGCTGTGGTGAGACCAAAGGGCAGGGCTCTGAACTGATAGTGACTGGCTCCCAGCCAGACGCGGAGAAACCTTCTGGAGCACCTGTCCATTTTGCTATGGTAGTACCATCCTGAAGGTCTATGGAGCACATCCAATTGTCCTGACCCAAAAAGGGTAGAATGGACTGAAGCGTGACCATCCAGAACTTTGTTCTTTGATCAGACTTGTTTAACCTGCTGAGATCCAAAATGGGTCTCCAGTCCCCTGTCTTTTTTGGCACCAAAAAGAACTTGGAGCAAATTCCGGATCCTTGCTGGTCTGCTGGAACTGGCTGGATGGCCCATTTTTCTAGCAGTTTTGAAATTTCTGGCACTGCTTGTTCCCTTAGACTAGGTAGAACATCTGGAAGGGACTTGGTTGTTTGTACAGGGATGTGGACAAAGGGGATTTTGTAACCCTCGGATATGATAGACAGTACCAATTTGTCTTGTGTGAGGAGTTGTCAGGCTTCTGGGTACAGTGACATTCTTCCCCCGACTGCCTCCGAAGGTGGACAGTTGGGCAGCCCCTCAGGGGTGCTGAAAGGGTTTGTCAGAGAAAGATTCTCTGCTGCCCTGATTTTGCGGACCCCCTCTGCCCCTCGGGTGGCATCTATTATTGTTCCCTCCCCTGTCCCTGGAGGGAAACTCGCCACGTGTGTCAGGCACGACTCCCTGGGGTTTCTGAAACCACATTTTCCCACTCTTCCGACCTTTAGGGTATGGTCTAGAGGGAGTAGAAAAACAGACTCCCACGGCAGAGAGCGTCTTGCCTTCCTGCTCACACCTGGTAAGGGTATCCTTCACCTGTGGTCCAAACAGAGCCGATCCATCAAAGGGGGTATTGGTGAAGGACGCCTTAAAGGGGTCAGCAAAGTTACATAACCGCATCCAGGCATGTCTTCTCAAAGCCACGCCTGTACCTGCGGCCCTACTTGCCCCATCGGCTGCATAAGAAATGAGCCGCATGGAGGAGTTGACGATTGAGTTGAGTCGCCAGCTGGGAGTTCATCTTATCTTGAGCCCCTTGCAGCTGATGGATCCTAAAGAGCATCACCCAGTTCCTTGAGAAGATCCCTTTGAAGACGGGTGAAGTGGCACAGATAATTCAGCGACTGCATGGAAAAAGTCGCCGAGGAAAACATCCGCTTCCCGTACCTGTCCGTTGTCCTAGACTCTTTATCAGGGGGATGGACAGGCACCAATGGGTCAGCCAACTCCTTCGTGGCTGCTGCAACCACCATGGCATCAACGGGGACACCTTCTGTCAAAAATTGTTTGTTAGGTGGGGCTGTAATGAACTTAGTGGGTCTGCGGGGAGTTGGTTCCACTGTGTCCGGGGCTGACCATGCCCTTCGAGCCACTACTTCCATCAGCAGGTCGAAGGGTGGAGACACCCAGGAGGTGGAAGGGCGAGAACCAAACGCGTCCAGGTATACCGACTCGTCCTTGGAAGGGTTAAGGGCAGTCCAGTTTCCCCTCTGCTTAAGGATCTCTAGGATGTCTGAAAAAGAGACATCCTCAAGAGGGGGATCTTGGGGACCCTTCCGCATCCTCCAAGTCGGTATTAGACGTAACTGACTCGAGGGAGTCGACATGTTTCCTCTTACATTTTCTCTTTCGAGGGGGCTCCTCTGAAGGATCAGGGGAGGCTTCGGAAGAGGAAGATACGCCCAATGGGGCGACCTGCAGCGTTTGTTCTCCACGCTTGGGTTCAGGAGGGTGGGCAGAGACAGATGCAGACACCATGGGGGGAGGAGCCGAAGGGGCTGATCGAAGGGCCGACTCAGGAGTCAGCACGCTCCTCATGACATCGAAGGCGCCCCTATTAGGCAGAGCAGAGGGTTCCCGCTCCGAAGAGATGTGCACCCCTCCCGGCACGGAGAGGGACGGCTCCGAGGCCGATGTAGGAGCCGAGCTCACCTGTGCCGAGGCCCAGAGAGGGAGAACAGGGTTGGACAAGGGTCCAATGCCATTCGCCCCCTCGGAGCCGACGAGGGAGTCCCGGCGCCCAGATCCCTCCAAGGACGGAACCAATGAAGAGATCGGAGCCAACGAAGGAGCCGAAAGGTGTGGTATCGACTCCGAAGTTTCCATGATTCGAGCCCCAACCAGCTCCGGCTCCGAACACAAAGGGGGAGTCGGAGGAGGAACTGCTGAAGACACAGGGACAGCCACAGCCTGTTGAGAAGGGCTGGTTAACATTTTGGCCAGGGCTTGTGATTTAAGGAGTCTACTGACCACCCTCTCCAAGTCATGATCGGATAGCCTGGAGGACCGAGAGGAGTGGGACCTATGGCTTCATTCAGACTGAAGCAATGGTGACCTCGGAGCCGAACGAACCGATTCTAGGGAAGGGGACCTAGAACGTTTTCAGCCCAAAGTCGGAGGCGATTGAGGCCCAGAGATGTCGGTTCCAGTCGGAACCGAAGAGGAGGCAGATGCTCCACCAGGCGACGGCTCCGAACTGGGAGCCGACGGCTTGGCGGGCTTTAAGGATTTCCCCGACTGAGGCTTCACCGGGGACCCCTCTGGCTTAAAAAAGCCTCTCATAATAAGCTTGTTCCTACGTTCCTGCAGGACTCTCGGGCTGAAAGCGTGACAGACCGAGCAGGAGTCCTGCAGGTGTAGGGGACCCAAGCAATAAACACAAGAAGTGTGACCATCTGTCAGAGACATCTTTTGACAGCAAGAGTCACATTTCTTGAAGCCTGAAACTTTAGTATCCTTGGACATAGTGGCAAGGGGATACCAAAGGGAGGATATTAAACTAGTGCTTAAACAAGGCACACTAACACACACACACACACACACACACACACACACACACACACGCACTAGTTAAACTAACAACAATAACAACAAGAATATCCACTAATAAATATATACAAATATTACAAGGCTAAATAACTGTAGCTACGAAAGGCTAAACACTACTCCTATCAGGTACAAAAAGGGTGGGGTTAGCCACTAAAGAGAAGAAACAAGGGGGGGTAGAAACTCTCTAACAAAAAACGAGTTTCCTGAGTGGGAAAACTAGGGGATACACACTCCAATTATACTAAAAGGGAAAGACTATCTATATAAGAGAGAAATACACAGGTAAAATTTAAGCTAATAATACAAAAAAGATTAATATGACCTGAGCCAATAAAAGCACAACCTCGTAGCTCAAGCGGCAAACGAGATCTGGGTATCTAGAGCCAAGCATTGTGGGATATGGGGGAGGTCTCGAGCCAGTAAATAGCTCTCGAGCTTTAGTAGTTGGCCGAGTCGGAGCAGAGGATTGGCTCCGAACCCAACCAGCAAAAATGAAAGCGAAAGAGACAACTTAACATCAAATGGTCTGCCTATCGTTACCTGTGTGGACTGAAGCCACCATCGTAGGGCCTTCTTGCAGGTGTCCGTAATGAGGATCTTGTGTGACATGGGTAACTCCTGCATGGACCATTGAGCAAAGAGTAGCCACTGTAATACCCTCATGTGTAGACTCGCCAGTGGAACTAAAGTTATTGCAGCTGCCATTGAACCCAGAACTTTGAGAACAAACTTTGCCTGCACTTTCCTCCTCCTGAGCAAGATTGATATCTGATGACGTAGTGTTTGTACCCTGTCGTGAGGCAATTTTGCTACCATGTCTTTTGTGTTTAAGTCTGCCCCTATGAAGGTAATATGCTGTGAAGGCAACAAGGCAGATTTTTTAAAATTTATGGTAATACCTAGCTCTGAACAGAGATGGATGGTGGTGTCCCTTGCCTTGATCAGTTGATGCTCTGTGGTGGCGGTCAGGAGCCAGTCATCTAAGTACGGAAACACCTGGAATCCTAGACACCTCAGGTGAGCCGTGACTACTTTCATGCATCTGGTAAACACTCTGGCGGCTGTAGTGAGACCAAAGGGCAAAGCTCTGAATTGGTAATGACTGGCTCCCAGCCGGAAGCGTAGATATCTCCAGGATCACCTGCCATCTTTATATGGTAGTATGCATCCTGAAGATCTACTGAGCACATCCAATTGTCTCGTCCCAGAAAAGAGGGGTACAGACTGCAGTGTCACCATCCGGAACTTTACTTTTTTAAGGACGTGTTTAGCTTGCTGAGATTCAAGATTGGTCTCCAGTCCCCTGCCTTCTTTTGAACTAAAAAGAACCTTGAGTAAGTTCCGGATTGTATTTGGTCTGTGGGGACTTCTTGGGTGACTCTTTTCTAGCAACCTTTGAACTTCTAGGGTTGCTTGATCCATTTGACCGGGTGGGATGTCTGGGATTGATCTTGATGGAGGTGGAGAAGAGAAGAGTATATTGCATCCCCCGGATATAATTGACCGTACCCAGTTGTCTTGAGTGATGTTGAGCCAGGCCTTTGGGTACAGTGATAATCTGCCCCCGACAGCCTCCAGAGGTGGACAGGCAGGCCTCCTTTTAGGAGAGCTGGAAGGGCCTGCCAGAGAACACATCTCTGTCACCCTGGTTCTGCGGACCCCCTCTGCCTCGAGTGCAGCATCTTCCATTATTTGCCCCTCTGTCCCTGGAGAAAATTCACCACGTGTGTCCGGTGAAGCTCTTTGGGATTTCCAGAACCACATCTTTCCACCCTTCTGGCCTTTGGGATAAGGCCTGGTAGGGATGGAAAAACGCACTCCCACAACAGACAAGAGTTTTCCCTTCTTGTTCGCACCTGGTAAGAGTCTTTTTAACCTTTGGCGTGAACAAAGACGAGCCATCAAAAGGGGCATTTATAAAGGAAGACTTAAAAGGGTTCTGCAAACTCGCAAAGGCACATCCAGGAATGCCTCCTCAGAGCTGTTCATGCTGCCCTACTCGCTCCATCGGTTGCATAGGAGATGAGGCGCATGGAGGAGTTTACTACAGAATTTACAGTCACAAGCTGAGAGTTTACAGTGTCCGGCACACCTGCAGCTGTAGCACCCTGGAGGGCATCTCCTAGCTCTTTCAGGAGATCCCTCTGAAGTTGGGTAAAATGGGATAAATAGTTTAGCTACCTATGAGTAAAGGTCACTGAAGAGAACATACGCTTCCCATATCTGTCCATCGTTTCAGACTTCTTATCTGGCAGAGGGACAGATGAAGAAGTTTCAGCTAATTCCTTCTTGATGGCCGCTGCCACCACCAAAGCATCTACTGGGACACCTTTGGTTAAGAATTGCTTATCGTCCAGGGCAGTAATAAATTTGTTGGGCCTCCTCAGAAAAGGTTCCACGGATTCTGGAGACCCACGTCTTTCAACTGACTATGCCAAAGAGTTGGTCGAAAGGTGGAGACACCCAAGAGGTGGAGGGTCGAGATCCAAATGCCTCCAGGTATACAAACTCATCTTCAGAAGGGGTGCAGGTCTTCCAGCCACCTCTCTGCTTCAGGATCTCTAAGATGTCTGAAAAGGAGACCGCCTCAGAAGGTGATCTTGGGGCACTGGCTCTCTACGCTTGGGTTGGAGGGATGGTACAGAGGTTGACACCAGTCCTTTTGGGGGATAAGCAGCTGAAGTCAAGGGTGGTGCAGTCTGGGGAGACAGCACGCTCCTCATCACCTCAAAGACATCCTGATCCTGACCAGAGATAGCCCGGAGACTTCCCCCGTGACAAGGAGGATGGCTCTGAGGTAGATGTGGGAGCCATCAGAGGCAGATGTGGGAGCCAAACTCACCTGGGCTGAAGGAGGATCAAAAGGAGTACATGGAGGACTTATGACTACCAGCCATCGATTGCAAAAGGGGTAACTAGGGCACCGAGTAGGCTGGTTCTAAAGTCGGGGACCGGCTCCTTTTTTGTCGCAGAGTCAGTTCTGATAAAGCTGGCAGAACCGATGGAGTAGTTGTCTTATCGGGCCTGACAGCCTTAGGGTCCAAAGTTGCATGGTTTTCAGGCTTCTTTGTTGGCTCAGAATCCGGAGCCAAAGATGATGATTTTTTGGAAGACTTCTCAGATGAAGATTTGTAGGGCAGATTCCCTTCCATAGCCACGTCACATGGTCCCTTGAGTAGACCTCTTAGAATAAGCTTATTTTTACATTCCTGCAGGACCCTGGAACTGAATCCATGACAGATGGAGCAGGAGTCCTGCAGATGAATTGCACCTAAGCAATATACACACAGTTAGTGTGGCTATCAGTAAGCGACATCTTCGGTGTGCACTTTTTAAAGCCAGATTGCTTGGCTTCCTTACTAGTATCCTTAGACATACTTCACTAATTAGACAACCAAAGTGATAAGTAAATAGCGACAGTACACTTATCAACCAGTACTCTGAAAGGCAAAAGGAAAAAGCAAAATTAACACAGCAAATTTTTTTTTTTTTTAATATAAAGGGAACAAACAAAAAAAAAAATAAAGCTAGAGGAGAAGGTCTCCAAATTAAACGACGATCTCCTCTAGCCAGAGGAGACGTCTCTAACTGAAACGACAAAACCTCAATGAAGGAAGTAGAAAGGGGGAAGGAAAGCTCTCCAAGTACTAAGGACTAAAAACAAATGGGACAAAAAACGAATCCTCCAAGTCAAACGGATTCGTTCAGGACAACTTAAAGCTAGACGGGATAGGGAGTAAAGAGGCCTGCAAGAAACAACGGCCCACACAACAAGCTACAACCAGTGAACCATACACAACAAAATGAGAACACTAGACTATCAAAACACAAACTGTTCTACCCTAAACTATAGAAGTCAAAGATTATGCACTAAAAAGACAGCAAAATATTCATTGAAAGTAAAATAGTAAAGACTTAGCCTGAGCCAGCGAAAAAGCAATCTCGAACCAGCAAAGCAGCAAACGAGAACTGGGGAACTGCCACCAAGCATCATGGGATAGGGTGTAGCCTTGAGTGAATAAAAAGCTCTCCAGCTTTAGTATTAGGCCGAGTCAGAACCAATGCTCTGTTCCGAACCCAATCAAGAATGAAGGTGAGATAAGACAACATAACATCAAAGTTCATTCCTGTACAGTGGATATAAAATGTGTACACACCCCAGCTAAAATGTCAGGTTTTTGTGATATAAAAAAATGACACCACAATAAACCATTTCAAAACTTTTCTCACTTTTAATGTGACCTATAACGTGTATGATTCAACTGAAAAACAAACAAATCTGTTAGGGGGAAAAAAATATAAAAAAAACGTACAATAAGCTGGTTGCGTAAGTGTGCACACCCTTAAACTAATACTGCGCAGAAGCATCTTTTGAGTTAATTACAGCATTCAGTCTTCTTAGGTAGGAGTCTATTAGCATGGAAATCTTGACTTGGCAATATTTGCTCACTCTTACTTGCAAAAGTGCGCCAAATCTGTCAGATTGCGAGTGCATCTCTTTGTGCACAACCCTATTCATGTCACCCCACAGATTTTCTATTGGACTTAGGTCTGGGCTCTGGCTAGGCCATTCCAAAACTTTCAATTTTCTTCTGGTAAAGCTATTCTTTTGTTGATCTGGATGTATGCTTGGGGTCATTGTCATGTTGAAAGGTGAAATTCCTCTTCATCTTCAGCTTTCTAGCAGATGTCTGAAGGTTTTGGGCTAAAAGTGTCTGGCATTTGGAACTGTTCATAATTCCCTCCACCTTGACTAAAGCCCCAGTTCCAGCTGAAGAAAAGCAACCCCAAAGCATGATACTGTCACCACCATGCTTCACTGATGTCCAGGTAGGAGGGCACTCGCTTACTAAACAGGGAGAAGGGTGAAAAGCTCTGGAACTGGGTTGGACACATTCAGTCTTCTGTGGCAGAAGTAGCAGTTCCAAATATTAATAATACTGCAACAGTAAACAGTAATATCTACTGATAAGATTTGTAAAATTTCATCAAACTAAGGTGAATTCAGAGAACTGCACCATGGGTATTTCTACACTGCATTACAAACTGTGATGAAGGGGTTGTCAAGTTTTGGAAACATTTACAGGGAAAGGAGGGCTCAAGACAGTGTCCTACTTAAAAATGTATAAAAAATTAACCTGCCAAACATTAGTGCATGCATGTATCACAAAAGCTGGATGCAGACATTAAAAAAGCTGTCAAAAAGAATTGCTGGGACTAATGGCTCCTTATCATAATGGCAATACTTTCCATATTATATTGGAATGTGAACAGTCTTACAGGTACAAAGAGAAAAGGATATTTAATTATATTAACAAATTCAGAGTGCAAATAGCAATGTTACAGTAGACATATTTAGAAAGAAATGAGCATGTGAATTTGATAAAGAAAGCATTTCAAGATGGACATTCAGCAGAATATCAGGGATAAAGGAAAATACGAGTATTTATATTATCTGCTAGAGGTATGACAATAATGACAGAAGAGGGGAGAAAAAGAGGATAATGGCATATTTGTGGCAGTAAGGGGCTACTGGCAAGGGATGAGGATTACAATGGCTTAAAACTGCTAATATGGATCTTAAAAATTTTTTGAGATAAATAATCGCCTTTCATCTGGGAAAAAAGTTATGTTCTTACCATAACGTTCCATCTGTGTTGTTGATCTTCACTCATTACTGACGGGTACCGGTTCCATCCTTGGAACAGAGTTGGCCATTATAACACGCTCACACCAACCAAAAAAACTCTCAAGCTAAGCTTACCCATAGTGCCCCTCTCTATCACCTCAGATCGAGTTTGCCCATAAGAAATAAAGAAAGAGAAAATGGAGGCTTTACCTGAGCAAATTCCCTATCATAAGGTAGGACCAAATCTGAACCTCCAGCAGTCTTTCGGAGGGGATGGTGAGTGGGATGTAATGAATGAATGAATGAAGACGAACAACACAGATGGAAAGTTATGGTAAGAATATAACTTCTTTATCTGATTTTGTTAATCTTCATTCATTCCTTACTGATGGGACAGAGACCCTAGCTTCTTTATTAACTGGGAGGCCCAATGGAAGGATATTCCTGAGCACCACTGAACCAAAGGAGGCTCCACCCCTGGAGACCAAATCCAATTTGTAATGAGTGATGAAGGTATGAGGGGTAGCCCATGTTGCTGCTGCACAAATGTCAGCCATGGAAGCTCTTGCATGTAAGGCAACAGATGTCGCAGTTGATCTGGTTGAATGCGGTCTGACCTTAGTTGGTAGAATAACTTTGTTTTGTTGGTAGATAAAGCAAATGCAATCTCTCAACCATTTAGAAAGAGTCACTTTGGGAGTAGACTTTCCCAATTTTGGTCCTGAGAAGGATACGAATAACTGGTCAGATTTTCGTAGTGATTTAGTCTTGTCCAAGTAGAATCACAATTGTCTATGCACATCAAGTAAATGCATGGAGTATTCTCCTTTGTTAGAAAAATTTGGAAAAAAGACTGGCAGAGCAACTGTTTGATTAATGGTCAAATCTGAAATAACTTTGGGTAAGAAGGTGGGATTAGTCTGTAGTGATACTCTGTCTTTATGGAAAACCATGTATGCTTGTTTTATACACAAGGCCTGTAACTCAGACATTTGTCTTGTTGCGGTAATAGCTACCAAGAATAAAGTTTTCCAGGATAAAAATTTTATATCTCAAGTGGCAGCAGGTTTGAAAGGGGGATGAGCCAAGTATTATAGAAAAAGAAGTTATGTACTCACCATAACATTCTCTCTGAGTACTTCTACTTAATTTGTCTTCAACCTGTGGGAATACGGATCCGTGTTGGATCCAAGCCGGCAAAGATTACTAGCATCAGCTCCGAGCTCCAGACTCCTCCCTTACCCATAATCCACCTCCCTTGTCTTCCATCCCCAGATCGAGTTTGCTGAACTTAACACTATAACCCGGCCTGATAACATACTTGTGACCTATATTTACTGCCCGCAAGCTGAACATGCGCCAAAGGTCAGGGGGAAGGAGGGAGGGATGGTTGAAGACAAATGATGTACAACTAATCAGATGGAACATTATGGTGAGTACATAACTTCTTTATCTGAAGTAGTTTACTTCATTTAATCTTCAACCTGTGGGACAGAGTCCCCAGCTACTAAACTCCCGGGAAGCCCTCATGGAAGGATATTCCTGAGCACTGCAAAGCCAAAGGATGCTCTCCTCCTAGATGTCAAATCCAGTTTATAATGGGAGATAAACGTATGAGATGAGGACCAAGTAGCTGCTGACAAAATGTCATCTAAAGACACCCTAGACAAGAAAGCTGCACATGTAGCCATGGACCTGGTGGAATGAGCTTTAACCTGACCTAGAGGAGACATGCCTTTGTCCTTGTAGACCTGCAGGATGCATGAAAAAATCCATTTAGCTATCATGACCTTTGAAATAGTTTTGCCCAAAAAGGGTCTATAGAACAAAAACAATTGATCACATTTACGAACATTTTTTTGTTCTGTGCAAATTAAATCGTAACTGTCTGTGAACATCCAACACGTGTAGTTTGTATTTCATTTTGTTGGTAAAATTGGGAAAGAATACAGACAAATTTATAGTCTGATTGATATTGACTGGTGATGCCACCTTAGGGAGAAAGAATGGATTGGTGAGAAGGGAAACTCTAATCTTTATGAAAAATCATGTACGGGAACTTAATGGACAAGGCCTGGAGTTCCGAGACCCTCCTATCAGAGGTAATAGCGACCAGAAAAGCTGTTTTCCATAACAGAAATTTTAGATAAACAGTAGCGGCAGACTCAAAAGGCGGAGCGACCAGAGCTTGAAGAACCACAGTAAGGTCCCACAGGGGAACAGGATCTTTGACCAGGGGGGGTGGAGGGGCGTAGCAAGAAGGTGTCTAATGAAGGTCTTACACAGTCTAGAAGATGCCAAGGATGCAGAATTCTCGCTCACATGGAAATGAGAAATAGCAACCAACTGAACTTTGACAGTAGAAGAACTAGCTCCGTGCTAGGAAACCAAGGATAGCGGTAAAACAGGAGCTGTGAAAAGATCCAAACTCCTCTGAGAGGCCCAAAAAAACTTGCTGTGATTAATCTTTCTGGTTGAAGACTTATGAGCAGCTACCAAAATAGACTTAACTGAGGAAGAAAGACCGGGAGTCCTAGCGATCATGGGAACTGGAGCAGCCAAGCAGTGAGCTTCAGGCTGTCCAGATTCGGATGAGGCACCCCCGACGGGTGTGAAATCAGATCCTGAAGGGGATCTAGGATCCAAGGTGGAGCCAGAAGGTTGACCAAAGGAAGAGAAACCATACCTGACGAGGCCAAAAAGGGCAATGTGGATCACTTTGCTCCCCAGTCGACAAGCTTTATGCAGGAACCTCGGGATGACAGGGACTGGGGGGTAAGCATACAGAAGACCGGGAGGCCAAGCATGAACTACAACATCTCTGGGGGACTCCCCCGGTGGAGGGTTCAGAGCGAAAAACCTGCTGCACACTGCGTTGGAAGGAGATGCGAAGAGTTCGCATCAAGGATAACCCCACTTGCTGAAGATCTGTTCTACTACTGATGGACTCAGAGAACACTCGTAAGGCATCAGAATTGTCCGCTAGTATGGTGGACCGTCCCAGAATGTGTGTTGCGATAAGAAAGCGACCGGTGAAGATTGCCCATTCCCACACTCACATGGCCTCGCAACAAAGGAGAGAAGATCTGGTTCCTCCCAGTTTGTTGATGTACCAGACTACCAACATGTCTGACTGAATAGCAATTGTCCCCAGAGGGAGAAAGACATGAAGGGCCTGCAAAGTTAGAAGGACCGCCCTCATCTCCAGGACACTGATATGCAAACTGGACTCCATGGGGGACCACAGGCCTTGGACTGTCCTGCCCAAACAACGACCCCCACCTGAGCTGGGAGGCATCCGTGGTCACTGTGGCTTGGGCTGGGGCTGTAATGAAGGGCCGTCCCTCCAAAATGTCCGGAGAGCTCATCCACCATATGAGGGACGACCGACACACTTGACTTAGGCGGATAGGAAAGGTTAGTGGTAAATCCAACAGGAACCACTGAACCGCCAAGGTCCACTGAGGAATCCGCATGTGTAGTCGGGCATAAGGAAGGAGAGTCATGGTCGCCGCCATCAAGCCTAGGGCCCTCAATACAGATTCCGCTGTCAGGAGATGAGAATGGTCAATTAGGGAGACGTGCATCCTGTGGTTTTAAACTCTCTCCGAGGTCCAGAACACTTTGCCCTGGAGTGTGGCTATCCTAGCACCAACGTAGTCTATCTATCACTTGTACAGGCTATAGTAGAGATTTGGATGTGTTGATTTTGATACCCAAACTCAGGGCAAGTGTCATAAAGCAGTCCCTGGTTTGCGAAAGTAGATGCCTGGTGGGAGCAGTGAGGAGTCAATCGCCCAGGTACGGCTACACCTGAATCCTCTGAAGCCTCAGGTGAGCCGCTACCACTGCCATCACTTTGGTAAACACCCTGGGGGCTGTGGTGAGATCAAAGGGTAGGGCTCGAAATTGGTAATGATTGGCCCCTACTCAAAAGCGGAGGAACCTCCTGGACCTTCTGTGCATCTTTATGTGATAGTAAGCATCCTGGAGGTCTAACGAGCACATCCAGTCGCTCTCTTACAGGTACGGCATGATGGGACTGTAGTGACACCATCTGGGACTTTTCTTTGGCCACTGACAGGTTCAGGGTAGAGAGGTCCAGACTGGGCCTTAAGTCCCCATTTTCTTTGGCACCAAAAAGAACCTGGAGTAGAAGCCTGATCCGGACTAATCTAGGGGGGACGGTTTCGATGGCTTGTTTTCCTAGCAGCTCGGAAACTTCCTGTGCTGCTGCCTCCCTTTGCGTGGGTGGAACGTCCGGGAGGATTTTGGGAGGGGTTGGAGAACCCACGAAAAGCACAGAATATCCTCTGGATATGATTTGCAGCACCCAGCGGTCCGTTATGGATGCAAGGACTATCATCCTCTGACTGCCTCCAAAGGAGAACAGTCGGGCAACCCCTTAGGGTTGCTGCCTGGGCCTGTCCAAGAAAGGTTCTCGAGACCCAGAGTAACACAGACTCCCTCAGCCTCTGGGCCAGTGTCCATTCTGTCGCCCTCTGCCTCTGGGGGAAGAAGAGCCCTGAGTGTCCTGGGAATACTGAGGCTTCCAGAACCACATCTCCTTTTGTCCTCTCTGGTTCCAGAAAAAGGACTTTTGAGGGTTAGAGAAGCGGATCCCAACAGCAGACAGTGTCTTCCCACCCTTCTCACTTTGGACTAGCATCTTCTTAACGGTCTTACCGAATAGATTCAAGCCTCTATAAGGGGCATTAGCAAAGGACGCCTTAAAGGGTTCGGTAAATTGGCACAACCTGAGCCAGGCATTACTCCTCATGGACACGCCGGACACAGCCGCCCTAGCTGCTCCTTCCGTTGCATGGGAGAGGAGTCACATGGACGTATTCGATACTGCTCTCAAAGTGGCCATTTTCACAGAGAACAAGGCCTTGTCCTCCTGCAACATGGACTTGGGTGGAAACTCCTCCAGCAGGTCATGTTGGAGTCTCGTAACATGGGCCAAGTAGTTCAGCGCCCTTATAGAAAAGGTAGCTGAAGCATACATCCGCTTCCCTACTTGGTCCATCATTCGAGACTCTCGGTCAGAAGGGTGAATGAACCGAGGAACAACATTCAGTCTTCTTGGGTCAGAGTCTATCAGCATGGCACATCTTGACTTGGTAATTTTTGCCCACTCTTCCTTGCAAAAGTGCTCCAAATCTATCAGACTGTGAGGGCATCTCTTGTGCACAGCCCTCTTCAGGTCACCCCACAGATTTTCTATTGGATTTAGGTCTGGGCTCTGGCTGGGCCATTCCAAAACTTTAATTTTCTTCTGGTGAAGCCATTCTTTTGTTGATTTGGATGTATGCTTGGGGTCATTGTCGTGCTGAAAGGTGAAATTCCTCTTCATCTTCAGCTTTCTAGGAGACACCTGAAGGTTTTGGGCCATACGTGACTGGCATTTGGAATTGTTCATAATTCCCTCCACCTTGACTAAAGCCCCAGTTTCAGCTAAAGAAAAGCAACTCCAAAGCATAATACTGTCACCACCATGCTTCACTGTAGGGATGGCGTTCTTTTGTTGATGTGAAGTGTTGTTTTTGCGCCAAACGTACCTTTTGGAATTGTGGCCAAAAAGTTCAGCCTTGCTCTCATCAGACCATAACACATTTTCCCACATACTTTTGGGAGACTTGATGTATTGTTTTGCAAATTTTAGCCGGGCCTGGATGTTTTTGTGTGTGTAAGAAAAGGCTTCTGTCTTGCAACCCTATCCCATAGCTCAGACAAGACTTTGTTAATCAGGCTGACTGAGGGCAACCTGCCAGCAGATTACCCAAATGTAATGACTGCAACAGTGAAACACGAACATTATTATGGGAGATTAATGTCACATGTAGTACACAACCAGTACTTGCCAGAAATTCCTGCAGCTCTTTCAGTGTTGCTGTAGGTCTCTTGGCAGCCTCCCTGACCAGTTTTTGTCTTTGTCTTTTCATCAATTTTGGAGGGATGTCCAGTTCTTTGCAACATCACCATTGTGGCATATTTTCTCCACTTTTTGATGACTGTCTTCACTGTGTTCCATGGTATATCCAATGCTGTGGAATTTTTTTTGTACCCTTCTCCGGACTGATACCTTTCAACAATGAGATCCCTTTGATGTTTTGAAAGCTCTCTGCGAACCATGGCTTTTGCTTTAGCAGGCAACTGCATAAATGTTGGGAAAATAGTTCTAGGACAGCTAAACTTTATTTGGGGTTAATCAGTCTCTTTAACTGATGGTAGGTGTGTACCCAAGAAAATTGAATACTGTAATTAAATAAAAAGGTGCTTCAACAAAGTATTAGTTTAAGGTTGTGTGCACTTATGCAACCAGCTTATTGTATGTTTTTTATTTTTCCCCCTAACAAATTTGTTTTTCAATTGAATTGCACAGGTTAATAGGTCACATTAAAGGTGGAAAAAGTTTTGAAATGATTTATTTTGGTCTCATTTTTTTATATCACAAAAACTTGGCACTTTAACAGGGGTGTGTAATCTTTTTACATCCACTGTAGATGAGGCCAAAGGAAGGGAAACCAAACTCGTTGGGGTCAACAGGGTGCACTGAGGATTACTTTGCGCTTTTTTTAGAAAATGCAGGATCAGAGGAAGGGGAGGGAAAGCATAAAGAAGTCCCATAGGCCAATCGTGTACTAGAGCGTCCCTTGGGGACTCCTCCTGTGGGGGAATTAGGGCAAAGTAGCTGCTGCATTTGTGGTTTGCAGGGGATGCGAACAGATCGCAGGAAGGCTTGCCCCAGAAAATGAAGAGCTTCGCCGCTATGACAGGGTGAAGGGACCACCCGTGAGGCAGGAGAATGCATCTGCTCAGTTTGTCACACCGGAATCCCCTGGAATGTGCATTGTTATCAGAAAGTGGTTGGAAGACAGTGCCAGTTGCCAAATTCTCATGGCTTCCCGACACAATGAGTAGGACTTGGTTTCTCCTTGTTTGTTGATATACCAGACTATAGACATGTTGTCCGACTGGATAGCAATTGTCCCTGATGGGAGGACAGATTGGAATGCTTGCAATGCTAGAAGCACTGCCCTCAGTTCTAGAACATTGATATGCAGATTGGCTTCCATGGGGGACCAAGTGCCCTGGACTGTCTTTCCCTGGAAGTGCACTCCACCCCATCAGGAAACCGTCCATGGACACTATGGCCTTGGGCTGAGAGGTGGGAAAGGACAAATCCATAGGCCTTTTCCTGGCTTCACCCACCAAAATAAGTCTTCTTTGCATCGATTTGTTATGCAGATCTGAAAGAACATAGGATGAGTCACAGTGGACCACTGTGTTAGTAAAAGCCACTGTAGGAGCCTCGGGTAGTCTTGCTAGGGGAATGACAGCAATCGTTGCTGCCACTGACCCTAGTAGCTTAAGTACTGCCAGAGCTGAAACCTTGTTCTGAGAGAGTATCACCCAGAGTTGAGACCTCAAGTCTTTCTAACCTGTGAAGTTGAAGGGAGACTAGGCAAGATAGAGTATCCAAAGCTGCCCTTATGAATTTCAGATTTCGAGTAGGAGTCAACTTGCATTTTTCTACACTGATTGAGATCCCTAAGGATTTTGCTAGCTTTAGGGTGCAATGTAAGGCTATAACTAGCAGACGCGTGGTAGGGGCGGTAAGGAGCCAATAGTCTAAATGCAGAAACACCCGGAATCCTTACAGTCTCAAGTGAACTGTTACCACTGCCATGAATTTGGTGAACACTCTGGGGCCGTAGAGAGACCAAAGGGCAGCTCTCTGAATTGGTAGTGACTGGCTCCCAGTCAGAAGCAGAGGAATTTTATCGAGCATCTGTCCATTTTTATGTGGTAATACGCATTCTGAAGATTTATAAAGCACATCCAATTATCTTTCTCTAGAAATGGGAGGATAGACTGAATCATGACCATCCAGAATTTTGTTTGTCTGACACATTTGTTTAAGATGCTTAGGTCCAAGATTAGCCTCCAGTCCCATGTCTGTTTTGGCAATAAAAAGAACCTAGAGTAAAATCTGGTCTCTATCTGGTCTGGTGGGACTGTCTGGATGACTCTTTTTAGAAGCAGCTTTTGGATTTCTTGAGCTGCTGCTTCCTGTTGACTGGGTGGGACATCAGGAATATGCCTTAGTGGCCTTAGGTAAAGACTGAAAGGAATGTGATAACCTCTGGTAATTATCGTCTGCACCCAAGAATCTGTGGTTATGGATAGCCAGGCAAGGTGGTGCAGAGAACACTGTCCCCAGACTGGTTCCAGAGGTAAGCAATCGGGCCGCTCCTCAGAAGTGGTTACAGGGCTGTCCAGAGAAAGAACCTCTGGATCCCTGATTATGCGAACCCCCTCTGCCTCTGTAGGGGCGTCTTCCAGATGAGTTTCCCCTCTGCCTGGGGGTGGGGGGTAAACTCGCCATGTGTGTCGCGGAAGGGACCCCTAGTATTTCTTGTACCACATCTTTCCACTCCTCCTAGAGTACAATAGTTGGGGGTGGGGGGGTGGAAAAACGCACGCCCACGGCAGACAGGGTCTTTCCGTCCTTTTCACACCTGGCTAATGTATCTTTTACCTTTGAGCCAAAAAGAGAGCAGGCCTCCACTGGAGTGTTGAGAAAGGAAGACTTAAAGGGGTCCGCAAAATCACATAAGCGCATCAAGGCATGACTTCTCATGACAATGCCTGCACCCGCAGCTCTAGACGCCCCTTCAGTAGTATGAGAAATCAACCGCATGGACAAATTAGATATCGATTCCAGGGTGGCAAGCTGTGAGGCAACTTTGTTGCATACCTCATCAGAAACTGCTCCTGCTAGGGGTTTTTGAGAGTTCCGAGATTAGGTCTCTCTGGAGAAGAGTAAAATGTGCCAAGTAATTCAAGGACCAAATGACAAAGGTCGATAAAGAAAATACCCACCTCCCTAACCTGTCCATCACCTGAGACTCCCTGTTTGGAGGATGGACAGTAGGGCTCTCCTCGGCGAGCTCTTTCTTAGCGTCCGTCGCCGCCACCACCATAGCATCTACTGGTAAGCCTTTGGACCACTGTGGGTTGCCCTGTGGCAGACAGAGAATTTTGTCTGGTCTCCGGGGGATAGGTTCAATACACCCCGGGGATCACTTCTGTGGCACTGCTCAACAGGGGCACAGGAAATTAACTTTCATGGGCGGCGTACGCCAGGGAACCTTGTTGGCTAGGCTTACTTAGGCCCTTGGGCCGATAGCCTAGTACCTACCTATGAACCTAATGGTGTCAGGATTCCTCCAAGCGTGTTGCATGATGAGCTGAACTAGGTCATCTGCAGGTGGGGTCACCCAGGAAGCAGAGGGTCGAGCATGGAAAGCCTGCAAGAATACAGACTTCTCAGAGGAAGAGTTGTTGGGCTTCCAGTCTCCTCGCTGCTTTAAAATTTACAGTACATCTCCAAAGGAGACAAACTCAGGGGTCGACCGTGGGGACCCTTCCCCTTCATTGTAGTCTGTATCTTTGGTAAGGGATTCTTCGGGGGAATCTATGTGCTTCCTCTTGCACGATCTCTTATGGGGTACCTCCTCAGCGGGAGCATCTGAAGAGGACACTGAAGAGTAGGTACCTTGTGGAAGGGTATCTTGAGTTTCCCGTGCTTGATGTCCCAGAGTAGTGGACTGTGTCAGCTGTGGCTCAGAAGACACATTTGTAGCACTCTGGCACCGAAGGAACCAGCTGTGAGCCTGCAGAGGCAAGTGCCCTCTATCACCTGGAAAGCAGGCCTGCCTGAAGATGGATGGGAGCCCAGAACTGAGAAAGACAACCTTGGAACCGGGGTCACACCCCGCTCCGACAAGCCCACCCCCAGGGAAGGAGCCAGGACAGAACTCGGTGCTGCCAAGACAACTGGAACCGTAGTAGATCGCGCTGAAGAAAAAATAAATCGAGGACCATAGGGTAAGACTCTGGAGCCATGATAAGATCTACCACTGGAACCGAAGCAGCTGGTACCGGGATAGGCATCTGCGGCGAGGGCTCAGATACCTCCAAGGAGGTCAGAGGAGGAAGATTATGTCAAAGTCTGTGGAGAAAATTCCTCTGCACCAAGTGGGAGGGAGGATTTAGGAGTTGAAATTCCTCTGGCAGCCAGGAGCTGATCCACTTGTCTCACTACGTCGAATTCAGAAAGGCTCCTGGAGGAGTGGGCTAACATTCCTGATGGAGACTCAGGGCATTCTAGGAAAGGACTACACTATTGTCCAAAAAAGGGGTCAGCCAACGGGGAGTATCGGGTCCGGGGTAATATTTTGCCCTTCGGCACCGTGGTCAAAAGACCAGCAAGTTGTGTAGGAAGGGGGTTATTGACTTGAATTTGGAGAATTTTTGGTGCTGAGAGGAGCGTCGGTACTATAGCAGGAGTAGACGTTTTGGGTGTGTCCATACTCACGAGCAGCACCGCAATAGGTGTTTGACGCACTGGTGCCGAAGATGGTACTGTAGTAGAGGTTTGATGTACTGATGTTGAAGATGACACCATTGAAGGGGTTTGAAGCCCTGGTGCCAAGATTACAGGAATCAATTTAGCAACTTTTGCCTTCGGTTCCATGGGAGATTTAGCAGATTTAGAGTCACTGGCATGTGGAGAGGAAGGTATGGACTGACTCCTCTTTTTATGCTCCTTTTAAGGAGGGGTTGCGCCCTCCACCTCAGATATAGCCTCCGAGAAAGGCGTTTTTAGGAGACCTTTAAGAATAAATTTATTTTTCCTTTCTGTCAAGGTAAGGGTGCTAAAGCCTTTGCATACGTCGCATGAAGGTTTTCCTGTTACACTGATCACACTGCTTAAAGCCCATTGTCCCCTTTTTGTCAGTCATTAACAATACAGAAAAACCTAGTCAAATATACAAAAATAAGCAGCGACACATGCATGCCTGCACGCACATACACATGCAAGCACACAGTCAAGAAAAGGAAGGACTGATTTTTTTTTTTTTTTTTTTTACCAACAATGGTTAAAAAAAAAAAAAAAAAAAAAAGAGGCACCCAACAGGTAAAAAGAAAGAAAGTGGGGGGATACCAGCAATGATATTAAAGATTACCACAGAGGGAAGGAAGGCCTGTACCAACAATGGTATGAAGAATACCAAAAACTTGGTAAAGTATCAGAAAAACAGCACTCAAACAGGAAGCAAAGGGTAGTAAACTCTAAACGACTACTAATAAAATGGAAATTCACAAAGGTAAAGAAAAATTACTTCAAAAGAAGTATCAATGTCAAGTCACTTAGCTTGAGAGTTGGCCTGACGTGTCCTGATATTATACACGGCAAACAAGATCTGAGGTGATAGAGAGAGGGCCATTATGGGTAAGCTTAGCTCAAGAGTTTTTTGGCTGCCGCGAGCTTGTTATAACGGCTGACTCAGCTCAGAGGACAGAACCGATATCCATCAGCAAGGAATGAATGAAGATTAACAACATCAGATTATTACTTATAGGTAGGGGCTGGAATTTGATTTGCAACAATGAGTATATAAATTGGGGGGTTTAAAAAGGGAAAATATAACAAAAGGGTACATTTTGGAAGAAATGTACGGAGATGTTTGGTATGGAAGATACAAATTCAGTAGTAGGAACTCCGAGAGGATTTATATATTATTCCCCAAAGTACAACAACTAGGGTAGACTAGACAGAAGTCATATTTCACAGGAACACATCCAATAACTATTTCAGATCATGCGACAATTACCACAATAAAAATGCAGGGTAAACAAGTACAGATGAAACAATGGCACTTCTCCACCTACCTGTTAAGAGAAGAATTTAAGGAATGGGTAGGAAAAATTTGGGAGTTATGACAGAAAGTACTCCAGAAGTTATAAATAAATAGTGAGTGGGATAAAATGTATGTAGAGTTTAAAAACAGGGCAGAAACAAAAGAAAAAAAGATATGGTTAAGAAGTAACAAGAATTATCTAGACTGGCTGACAAAGGTTAAAGTGTTACAGAATAAGGGGAATCTCACATCAAAAGGAAGCACAACTGCAGACTGCTGAGTAGAAAATAAGGAAGAACCTTGATAATATGCATAATTTTAAAAAGACTGCAGTTAAGCAATTGTTTTTTGATAACTCCAGAGCACAAAAACATTTGGGAGAATAACTTGGGCAATAGAAAGAAGAAAGGGATGTTGTCAAACTTAGGAAGTCTACAACAAGAAAAATAACCAGAGATCATGTAGAGGTACAAGAGATATTACAGAAATGTTATGAAAATTTGTATAAAGCACAGAAGTGGGGAAATAAAGAAAAAGCAAAAATGGAAATATTTGTGGAAAACTAAAATAAGCCAAGGTTAGAGGAAGATGTGGCGCAACAATCAACAGTTAAGACAGGAAAAGATGAGATAAAAATGGTGATATATAACCTGTGCAGGTAAGTCTCCAGGAATAGATGGTATTACAGTGGAAGTGTGGAAGCTAGGAGGGAAAAAGTAATAAAGATCTAGAAGGTTGTTTAACAGTATTTTAAAAGTAGGGGAAGCACCAACATCCTGTAAAAAAGCTGTGGTTGCTGCAACGCCTAAAGACAATAAAGACCCATCATTTTAAATTTAAGCCATGATTATAAAGTGTTTATCTCTAATGGCTATAAGAACAGTAAAGCTGTTGCCAAAATTGACAGCTATAGATCAATGTTTTTTTGTGGAGGGGAAGCACACCTATGACATTAACAGAACAAAGATGATCCAGAGGTAAGCAGAATGTAAGAAAACACTGCTGTTGTTGGTGAGCCTTGCAGAGAAAGCATTCAAGAGTAAGCTGGGATTTTATGAGTAAGACAAATGAAGCATTTACATTTCCTGATACAATATTAAGGCTAGTTATGAGGATATATTCGGGATTAGAGGCAAAAAGTTAAAAAAATTAAAAAGTTCTTCTCTGATGAAATGTAACTGAAGAGAGGAACCAGGCAGAAGTGTTCACTTTGCCCTTTATTTGTGCTATATTTAGAACAACTGTCATAGAAAATAAGGGACTCGGAAATTCAAGGAAATAACTGGTGGGGTATTCGAGAAAAGTTGGCTTTATTTGCAAATGATAATTTGTACAGTTCCAAGTTCTTTTGGGATATAAAATTAATGCAGATAAAACAAAGACTATAGTTCTAAACTACATTTACATGGGACATGACAAAATAAATAGGAGTACGGGTTAAAAAAGATTCTGTTATGGCAGCTAAGGATATGTGGCACAAGACTAAACAAAAGATAATACAAAAAGTGAAAAACTGGAAGCTCTTACATAAGGCTATGGATAGAAAGATACAAGCAGTAAACATGTTTTTTAGTCCCTTTATAGTTTTATACACAGGCCAGGCATAATTTTATCAAGAGGAGAAGTTGTGCATAGTAACAATTAAAAGACTATCTGGAAGGGGAAGAAGGCAAGAGTCAAGTGGGATAAGTTGATCCTTCCAACAGAACAAGGAGGTTTACAATTACCTGATTTGAAAAGATAAGGTTTTTATATACAACACAAGCAGAAATATACAATGTTAAGTGAAAAGGGATGATGATGAAGTGGGGGGGGGGGGGGGGGTAATTCAGGAATTAAGGAAAGAGTGGAATTTTAGATGCACATCCTTGAGAACAACAGTCATACAAATTATTAATATTTAATAAAGTAGCAGAAAGTATAACTAAGAACTAAATCAATGCAGGAATAGAAAAAGGAGATTCTGCCGATAGGGATGATTGCAATTAGGGATACACAGAACAGACAAGAGGGGGCTGGAATTTAATGGGAGGAAAACGGCAAAGGAACCAAGGTACTGGTAACAAATACTTAGAAAGGGAAAGGTAATACAATGCGATGAGGCCAAGATGACATTTAGACTGCAGGCTAGAGATTGCATTCACTATCAGGTACTGATACCAGAGTATTGGCAAAGAGAAAGAGATAGGGGTATCCTAAATTCAACATTGCGCTGGTTGAGTTTTTAGTTGAATCCAGAACAGAAGCCAATGTTAAAAAGGGATAATTAGCAGGTTACACAAAATACTGTACAATAACTACAGGAATCAAGCAGAAGTGGTCAGAAAAGACTGGGAAGAGATTAAATAAGCAATTCACTAAGAAACAATGGGAGGACATATGTATAGCTCCCAAATATCCAACAAAACCTAGAAGATTTAGGCTTTTTGCGTGGAAGTGTTTGCATGGGTACTTTTATACTCCAAGCAGATTTCAAAGAATTTTTTCTCAAGTAGATGGAAAATGCTGGAGATGTAATGGGGAAGAAAGAGGTACCTGGGAGCATGTTCTCATGGTGTAATGAACTGGCAGACTTAAAAAAAAATTCTCTTAGAATACTCAGACAGGTATAATGGATGAGCAAACGAGTATAACTAAGGAAATGATTTTTAAGCTAACATGCACAGTCTGTACTTCCCAGACATAGTAAGGCCTTGTTAACTTTAATTCTAGTGGCTGACAAACAAAAGCAATTTCTAGAAAATGGAAATGAAAGTCTAAACTCACCATACTTGAAGTAGTGAATATTGTAAAGAGATAAAAGAAGAGAGGTGGGATCATTAGAAAAGAGAGTAAATTGCACAGAAAAAATGGAAACCGTAGGAAAATACATGCAGAAAATTGTTTTGGAGGTGGAATGAGGCTTGAAAAGGCAAGAACTGAGCAATATATGTGATGCTGCTTTGAATTATATTATATACATGTGATTTATAATGTTTGCAAATGTGAACTTGTCAACATGGTTTGATTACTTTTACATAAATGTAATTTTGCCTATGTCACAAGTGATAACTCAATAAATGCATTTAAAAAAAAAATGACATATTTAAAAAAAAAAGAAGCTATGTCGTACCATAATGTTCCATCTGTGGTCTTGATCTAAATTCATTCATCACTGATGGGGATGTCGGTTCCGTCCTCGGAACAGAGTCGGCCTTATACCAAGCTCACGCCGGCCAAAAACTCTCGAGCCAAGCTTTAACCTATAGTACACTTCTCCCTGTTACCTCAGAGCAAGTTTGCCCCTTATCAGTAAAGCAGAGGCAGTTTCTGTGCAAGTGCCCTAACTCAGCAGTTGGACCCAAAGTATCTCCCAGGAGCCTTTGGAGGAGGATGGAGGGAGGGACGTGATGAATGAATGAAGATCAACAACACAGATAGAATGTTACGGTAAGACATAACTTCTTTATCTGATGATGTTAATCTTCATTCCCTTCATCACTAATGGAACGGAGTCCCCAGCTACCCTGTGTTCCTTGGGTGGCCCTTATGGAAGAATATTCCTGAGCACCATTGAACCAAAAGAAGCTCTTTCCCTGGAGATCAAATCTAATTTTTAATGAGTAATAAAGGTATGAGGAGAAGCCCATGTCGCTGCTGCACAGATATCCATAGAGGCTCTAGAATGGAAGGCTACAGAAGTTGCCATCAACCTAGTACAGTGAGCTTTGATTTTCTGTGGTATAGGCTTTTTCTCATGATGATAAATGTAAAGTATGCAGTCTCTAAGCCATTTAGATAAGGTCACTTTAGAAACAGAATTTCCCATTTTAGGGCCAGAAAAGGAAATAAATAGTTGGTCTGATTTACGCATTGTCTTAGTCCTGTCCAGATACAATCTCAATTGTCTCTGCACATCCAATGAATGCAGACAGTATTCTCCTTTATTAGTAAAATTTGGGAAAAATACTGGAAGGCCAAAAGTTTGATTAATGGAGAAATCCAAAATAACTTTGGGAAGAAAGATAGGGTTCGTCCGAAGTGATACTCTGCCCTTGTGAAAGATTAAATACGGCTGTTTAATGCATAGAGCGTGGAGCTCTGAAATCCGTCTAGCTGACGTAATGGCAACCAGAAAAAGGGACTTCCATGATAAGAATTTGATGCCACATTTTGCTGCAGGCTCAAAGGGGGGTTGAGTCCAAGACTGAAGAACTAATACGAGATTCCATGGTTCTATAGGTTGTTTGATGGAAGGTCTAATGTGAGAGACTCCTTTTAGAAAGGCTTTGCATAACCAGTGTGTGAGCAGGGGAGAATTTCCAAAATCATTAAGAAAGTTTGAAATAGCAGCTAGATGTACTCGTATGGTACAGGCTGCAGCACCACTCTCGAAAAATGTTGATAGACAGTGTAGGACTACAGTAAGTGGAACCGAACACGGATCTAGTTTTCTTTTCTTAGACCAAATAGAGAATCTCTCCCATTTGTCTAGATAGAGTTTTCTGGTGGACGGTTTGTGTGAGGCCAGGATAATATCTACTGGAGAGGGAAGGTTACCCTGCCTGGCGATTAGCAGAAGTGGAGAAACCAAGCTGTCAACTTGAGAATAATTAGGCTTGGATGACTCAACCTTTGGGAGTAAGAAATCAGGTCTGGAGATGGATCCAGAATCCATGATCGGCATAATAAGTGAGACTGGAGGAAGGGGAACCATACTTGTCGAGGCCAATAAGGAGCTATGAGGATCACTTTGCTTTTCAACCGAAGAGCTTTCTTCAAGAATTGGGGAATCAGGGGAATGGAGGATAGGCACACACAAGTCAAGTGGGCCAATCGTGGATCAGAGCATCCCTCAGAGACTCCCCCTGCAGGGGAATTAGGACAAAATAGCTGCGGCATCTGTGGTTTAACGGGGAGGTAAATAGGTCGTAGCAAGTCTGGCCCGAGAGGCTGACCATTTTCGCCGTTATGCTGGAGTTGAGGGACCACTTGTGAGGCAGGAGAATACATCTGCACGGCGTGTCTGCAATCACGCTGGAATCCCCTGGGATATGCGCTGTTATCAGACAGTGGTTGGAAGCCATCGCCCAGTGCCAAATTCTCATGGCCTCTCGACATAGGGGGTAGGACTTGGTTTCTCCTTGTTTGTTGATGTACCAGACTACTGACATGTGTCTGTTCTTCCTTCTGGGATGATCCCAATTCAATCAGACTGGAATGCTTGCAATGCTAAAAGCACTGCCCTCAGGTCAAGAACACTGATATGCAGGTTGGCCTCCATTGAGGACTATGTGCTTTGGACTGTCATTTCCTGAAAATGCCCCCCCCCCCCAACCTATCAGGGAAGCATCCGTAGTCATAGTGGCTTTGGGTTGAGAGGGATGGAAAGGGGCCTCATCCATCAAATTCGGTCCTGTTTGCAATGACTGGGTATCTGAACCTGAGAACACAGGGGTGATGATTTGGGAACCATTGAGATAATAGAAGCCACTGAAGTATTCTCATGTAAAGTTTTGCAAGAAGCACTATCTGTACAGCATCTGCTATGGATCCTAAGAGTTGAAAGATTTCCTGTGCTGAGGCTTGTTTTGGCAGAGTATATCCTGGAGCTGAATCCTCAGTCTTTGTAATCTATGATCTGGGAGAGATACTAGACAGGAGCGGGCATTAAAAACTGCTCCTATGAACTTCTAAGGCCTAATTTATTGTTATTCCCAATAGTCTCGCCAGGGAAATAGTGTATTTCAAGGCTGTTACCAATAGATCTTGGCGGTGGCAGTAAGGCGCCAATCATCCAAATATGGAAACACCTGGAATCCTTGCAGTCTCAAGTGAGCTGTGACTATTGCTATTCATTTGAACACTCTGGGGGCTGTAGCGAGTCTGAAGCAGAGCAGGAAATTGGTAGCGATTGGCTCCGAGCAGGAAGCAAAGTAGTCTCCTGGAACGTTTGCCCATTTTGATGTGGTAATATGCATCCTGGAGATCTATGGAGCACATCCAATCGCCGTTCCCCAGAAATGGGAGAATGGACTGAACCGTGACCATCCGGAATTTTGTTTGGGTGACATACTTGTTTAAATTGCTGAGATCGAAAAATTGGTCTCCAGTCATGTCTTTTTTGGCACCAAAAAGAACCCCGAGTAGAATCTGAATCCACATTGGCCTGGTGGGACTGCTTAGATGACTCTTTTTTGATGCAGCTTTTTTATTTCTATAGCTGCTTCTTCCCTTTGACTGGGTGGAACATCAGGAAGTCTTGTAGGGGGTTTTGAGTAAACATTGAGGGGAATAGTGTAGCCTCCGGTTATAATAGTCTGCACCCAACAGTTGGTAGTTACTGATTACCAGGCAACGTGGTGCAGAGAGAAACGACCCCTGAATGCTACCAGAGGAAAGCAATGGGGCTGCTCTTCAAGAGTGCTGACAGGACTGCCCAGAGAAAGTATCTCTGGGTCCCTGGTTAGGTGGGCCCCCTCTACCTCAGTAGGGGCGTTTTCCAGAAGAGTCACCCTCTCTGCCCCTGGGGGTATACTTGCCACTTGTGTCACGAAAAGGATCCAGAGACATTTTTGTGCCACAACCTTCCACTCCTCTGGCTCCTAGAGAAGGAGCGCTGGGGAGTGGAGAAGCGTGCACCTACAGCAGACAGGGTCTTGCTGTCCTTTCCACACCTGGCTAGAGTGTCTTTCACTTTAGGGTCGAACAGGGAAGATGCTTCAACTGGAGTGTTCAGGAAGGAAGACTGAAAAAGAGGTCTGCAAAAATCACAAAGGTGCATCCAGCTATGCCATCTCATAACTATGCCTGAACCCGCAGCTCTGGCCGCCCCATCGGTTGCATGTGATATTAACCTCAAGGACGAATTAGAGATGGATTCCAGGGTCGCGAGCTGCGAGGCTACTTTGTCACTAACCTCGTCAAGACACTTGCCCTGACAGAGTTCGGGGATTAAATCTCTCTTAAGTCTCATAAAATGTGGCAAATAATTCAAGGACCATTTTGTAAAGGTCAATGACACAAAAGTTCACTTTGTCAATCTGTCCATTGCCCGGGACTCTCTGCTGGGCAGGTGAACAGTCTGACTCTCTTCTGCAAGTTCCTTTTTCATGGCCACCACCACAGCATCAACTGGTAAACCCTTAGACCAATGTGGGCTCTCCTTTGGAGGGGACAGGATCTTGTCTGGTCTCCTAGGGATTGGCTCAACAAAATCAGGATTCTTCCAAGGACGCTGCACCACGAGTTGGACTAACTTGTCTGCAGGCGGAGTCACCCAAGAGGTAGATAGTCAGGCACAGAAAGCCTGCAGAAAGACTGTCTCCTCAGAGGAAGGATTGGTGGACTTCCAGTCACCCCTCTGTTTCAGCATTTCAAGGATGTCCTCAAAGGAGACATCATCAGGAGGTGACTGCGGGGACCCTTCCCCTGCACCATAATCCATATCCTCTGTCAGAGACTCCTCAGGGGAGTCTACGTGCTTCTTCTTGCATGACTTCTTCTGCAGTGGCTCTTCAGTGGGGACTTCTGAGGAGGACTTGGAAGGGGGGCCCTGTAATAGGGTTTCCTGTGGCTCTCATGCCCAGTGTCCCAAGGCGGTGGTTTGTGTCAGCTGCAGCTCAGGGGGAAGGGACATTTGGGGTTCAGACATGGGAGGTATCCTTCCAGAAGCAAGTACCCTCTCCATCGCCCGGAAAGCAGGTCCACCCGAAGAGGTATGGGAGCCCGGAACAGAGGACAACCTCGGAACCGGGATCACACCCTGCTCTGCCGAACCGTCTACTGAGGGAGGAGCCTCAATAAGGATCGGTGCCGACAGAACCCCTGGCACCATGGACGGAACAGTAGACACGCTTGGAACCATACCTGGAGATGAAGAGCCAGAGTCCCATCCTGAACCTGAGGAAGGCTCAGTTCTGAAGAAACCGAAGATCAAAAGGACAGTTCCGTGGCCGCAGTGAGGTCCACTACTCGCACCGAAACAGAGGGTTCCAATAAAGTAGTCAGAGCTGGAGTCTTTGAAACCTGCAAAGTCAAAGGAGGAGAGTAGGATGGAGTCCTTGGAGAAACAATCCCAGGTCCAGAAAGTGGATGGGTCTTAGACGGAATGGGGGATCTCTCTGGCTGTCAGCAGCTTATCCACAATCACACCACATCAAGTTCCAAAAAGGCTCTTGGTGGATCTAGTGGATACCCCCGACGGGGAGTCTGGTCGCTCTAGGAAGGGGCTATATATTTGTCCTAGAAAAGGATCCACCGATGGGGAGTATCAGGTCCGTGCACTGGAGTCCAGTGGCACCGCTGTCTCTAGTTTGGAGACAGGAAGCAGCGGGGCTAATATAGGGGTAATGGGTACCGTAGACGGACTCTGTGCAAAGTGCACTCGGTACCAGAATGGACAAGGATGGCTCAGTTATAAATGGAGTCGAACTGACAGGTACCGAAGGTATGCTCGGTGCCAAAGCAACACTCGATACCAAGGAGGATGAGGCAGTTTTTGAAGTATCGATTGTCGGTGCCATAGACAATGTCGGTGCTGAAATAGGCGCCGAAGGTGGTATAGCAACTGACGGAATTGAGGTCGGTGTTGTAGACTGACCTAGGTTCCGAAGACGCCTCAGGTATTTTAGACTTGGCAGGCTTGCCCAAATCACCGGAGGGTGAAGAGGGTCATTTCCTTTCGTTTCTGGGGTGGGAAGCCCTCCGTCGCAGAAAGAGCCTCTGAAAGGGGTGTCTTAAGGATGCCCTTCAGAATTAACTTATTTCTGTGCTCATTCAATGCATGATGACTGAATCCTTTACAAAAAGAACATGGGGGCTGCACCAAGAGATGGGACACCCCCCCCCCCAAACAATACACACAGTCGTAATAGGAAAAAGTGACTTGCATGACAAGTAAGACGTTGCTTAAAACCAGACACAACTTTCTTTTCAGATATGATACACACAGACACTCACAGGTTATAAGTGAAGATAAAGGAGAAAATAGAGATATATTTTTTTTTAATATAAAGAGAAAATAAAAGAAATTCCACAAAGGGTAGGAAGAAAGACCATACCACCAATGGTACCAAGACTACTAAAAGGTAAGAGAGGGTAAAAAGGCTAGCGATAGATTAAGATATGTAAGAAATTAGAAACATGAGAGAAAGAGACTAATACACTCAGTAAAATTCAGACAAAAGTCAAAAAGGTCAAAAAAGTTGAACTTAGCTTGAGAGATGGCTTTATGGCTATGCGGCAAACGAGATCTGAGGTAACAGGTAGAAGGGTACTACGGGTAAAAGCGTAGCTCGAGTGTTTTTCGTTGGCACAAGCTTGGCATAAGGCGACTGTGTTCCGAGGACAAAACCGACATCCCCATCAGTGATGGAGGGAATGAAGATTAACAACATCAGATAGTGCAAACGACGAAACACGGCAGAAAAATTAAAAATGACAACTTTAATATGATAAGTGCATTCACACCTAATGTTGGTGCTTCATCAGACCATCATATATGGAGTGCAAAAGATTTAAATGATATAACTAATACAGATCAGTTAACTCATCAACATCAATTAAACAGCCAATTAAACATCAAACAAAGACAACCAACCAAGCAGAGTAAAAAGAGGTGTGTACTACTGCGTAGTAAATATAAATGTACACACTAATCACTCAAAATGTAACTAACAACTGTAAAAATAAAAACTATACTAAATAAAACTTCATTAACGTAATGATTGCGTCTTTAAATATGGTTTAAGTGGTATCACCTCATTTAATCCAGGAGACTTGTCAGCATTCAGTCTGATAAGCCATTAAACTTTGTGTTGTTCTGTAATATTTCTAACGTCTCCCATTTGTAAGCTTTTGTTCAAACATTCAATAAAGTACAGTTGTGTACACTTATCATAAATGTAGATGTTCGAGTGTATTCACTGTTGCAGTCATTACATTTAGGGTAATCTGCTGGCAGGTTGCCCTCAGTCGGCCTGAATTCCAAAGTCTTGGGTCCTGCGTCGGTTGCCGTCTTCTCTTCCATGACGTCAGGTCGTCAGGGGTATAAAACATGCAGCCGATGCAATTTTTTTTAATTTTTCTTGCCCTCAATGTCAGGTGCCCCCAAAAAGGTAGCAATATTATATATATCTATATATATGCATCAATATAAACTTTACCTTCATCTACAAGCAAATATACCACATAGGTTGTAGAAGACAGAGAAGGAAAGATCAACTGTAGAATGAAAGGGGGATGGCGGGAGGGTAACCTGGACTGCAACAGTCCTTCGTGTTTCACTGTTGCAGTCATTACAGTTGGGTAGAATCCCAAAGCTATGGTTGGGAGGCTGGAGCTAAACAGCATTAGGTGCGGCTATAAGGTCGTGCAGCACTGCAGTGGCAAAGCCTGCCCTGGACTTAAGAGTAGAGAGGCAAATGGTAATGCTTTGTAAAGGTGTGAATAGAACTCCAAGTAGCAGCCTCTAGAATGTCTTTGGTTGGTACCCCTCTGAGAAAGGCTGCCGAAGTAGCTACAGCTCTGGTGGAATGAGACCTAATGCCCTTGGGCACAGGTTTACCATGGTATAAGTAGCAGAAATGGATGCAGTGGCTTATCCACTTTGAAACCGTCTGCTTTGAGATAGCCTTTCCTTCCGATCCTGCAGCATACGACTCTAGTAATTGCTCAGTTTTTCTTCGAGTTTTTGTCCTGCTCAAGTAGACTCTTAGCTGTCTGTGTACGTCCAAGGAATGCAGAATTCTCTCCCCTTTGTTCTGCGGATTTGGATAAAAAGTTGGCAGATGGATTGTTTGGTTAAGAGCCACACTGGAAACCACCTTAGGCATAAAAGTAGGATTTGTCCTCAGAGACAACCTGTCTGGGTAAAATATGATAAAAGGCTCTACAGCCATGAGGGCCTGTAGCTCTGAAACCCTTCTTGCTGAAGTAATTGCTAGTAGCAGGGCTGTCTCCCATGATAAGAACTTTATATCAGCGGTAGCGGCTGGTTCAAATGGAGGCAGGGTGAGCTTTTCCAACACATAATTGAGGTCCCATGCAGGTAAAGGTAATCTTCTAGGAGGCCTTAGGTTTTTGGCTCCTCTAAGATACTGTTTTAGTAAGGGATGAGAAAAGATTGGTGGCTCTGTATTGTAATGAGCCGAAATGGCAGAGGCGTGGATTTTGATTGATGAGAAAGATAGGCCTTTGTCAAGCATCTCAGTTAAGTATTGTAATATCTGAGGAATATGTGGTTCTGTTGTATCAGTTCGTTGTGCTTGATTCCAAGTACAAAATCTCTTCCATTTGTCAGCATAGAATTTTCTAGTACTAGGCCTTCTGGCTTCCAAAATGACATCCATCACAGCTTTACTGAGAGGTGTTATTGCTATGATTACATGATTAGCCATGTTGCCAAGTTCAGAGTCTGTAGCTGATTGTGCAGGATCTGATTGTTTTGCTGGGACAGTAGTTGTGGTCTTTGAGGCAAGGTCCAAGCTGGGTACTGAGACAAGTTCCTTAGGATTGGGTACCAGTATTGGCGGGGCCAGTCCAGGGCAATTTATATCATCTTTGGCTTCTCTTGTCTGACTTTTAGGGGGACCTTGGGTAGAAGAGGCAGAGGAGGAAAAGCATAAACTGACAGTATTTTCCAACTGAAAGATAGGGCGTCCACTTTCCACGCTTGTCTGTGATATGTCCTTGTGCAGAATCCTTTCAGTTGATAATTTTGAGGAGAGGCAAACAGATCTATGTCTGGGCTCCCCCATTTCTCTGTTATCATGCTGAATACTTGTAGATTTAGTTTCCACTCGTGAGTGAGGATCCATAAGGTTTCTGCTTAAATAGTCTGCCAGAGTGTTCTGTTTTCCTGGCAGGAATTGAGCTTGAAGATTTATCTGGAAGGTCATAGCTGTGCCCCACAGTGCCGTGGCTAATCTGCAAAGGGGGTATGAGTGCGTGCCCATTTGCTTTTATATACCACATGACTGTGGTGTTGTCCGTCTTTATCAGTAGTTGTCCTGGATGAAGCAAGTCCTTGAATGCTGTTAGGGCATTTTGAACGGCTAGCATCTCTTTCTGGTTGATATGTAGATGCATTTGGTTTGGTGCCCATATGCCCTGAATGCATCTTCCTGCCATGTGGGCCCCCCAGGCATAATCTGATGTGTCTGTTGTTAAGGTTTGGCTGGCAGGGGGTAGAGTGAAGGCCCACCCCATTTTTGGTGACAGGCCTTTGCCCACCATAGTAACTCCTGTTGCAGGGAGGGAATGAGAGGAATAATTGTTTCCAGACTGTGTGAATGCTGACTCCATAAACTTTTTAGGTACCATTGAAGTTTCCTCATCTGCAGTCTTGCATATGGAATTAGAATGCAGGATGCCATGAAGCCCAGAGCTTGCAGAATTTGTCTTGCAGAAGACTGGGTTTTTGTTGCCATCAGTTTGAAGTAAGTAGTCAGCTGCCTTTGTCTGGCATGAGGTAAGCCATCTGGGCAGCTGTATGCAAGCTTGCACCCAGGAATGTTATCTTTTGAGAGGGTACCAGTTGTGATTTCTTTTCGTTTGTGTACCCTAGGCATGCTAGAAATCTTTTCATAAATGCCAGGTGTCGTAGAAGAGTCTCCTTGTTCTCTGCTTGAATGAGACAGTCATCCAAGTGAGGATATATTTGAATACTGTTTTGTCTGAAAAATGCAATTACTGGTGCCAAGCACTTTGTAAAGACCCTGGGCGCAGTAGATAAGCCAAAGGGCAGTGCAGAGAATTGGTAATGCATTAAGCCAGCCTTGAATCTGAAGTATCTTCTGCATGATTGTCTTATTGGGACATGCAGGTATGCCTCTTTTAGCATGGGCAGAAGCTGTTGCAAGGTGAGCATTTTGAAATTTGGAATGTGCAGGTATGTGTTCAAAATCGATAAATCCAGTAATGGCAGCCAGGCCTTGTCCTTTCTGGGTACCAAGAACAGTCGAGTAAAAACCTTATCCTTTTTCCTGCTCTGGTACCATATGAATGGCCCCCATATCCATGAGGGACGTCACCTGTTTCTGTGCCTCTGCCCATTGTTTTTTTGGCAGGTCTGGCCAACCATTTGTCATTGGCAGAGTGTGGAAATGGAATCTGTATCCCTGTGATACGATGTTCAGTACCCACTTGTCGTGGGTTATTAACTGCCAATTTTGAGCAAAAAGTGCTCATTTTCCCCGTATGGGTGCTGCCAAAAGATAAGTGCTTGCTGTAGGCAGAGGGGAAGTCATTGGGATTGCTTTCTGTAGGTTTGCGCTCTCTCTCCCCTCCAAATTTGGAGGTGAATGCACCCCTTTGCTTTTACCTGTATGAGTCTTGAGCCTGGTACCTGGAACCCTTGAGACGTCTGGATTTGCCCCTTTGAGCTCTGTATGACACAGGAAAGGACCAATTCTTTGTAGGCCAGTGTCTACTGAATCTAGGTGGCTGCACTTGTAAGAAGTCTTTAACAGTTTGCATAGACTTAGCTTTGTTTTCCATTTTCTTTAAAACCTCTTCTGCCTTAATTCCAAACAGAGAATCATGCTGTAAAGGTGCATCTAAGTAATTTTGCTTTAACATGATCAGGCAAATTGTGTTCCTTTAACCAGGCATGCCTCCTAATCACAGATCCAGTAACTGCAGCCCTGCAGGAGGCCTCTAAAGAATCAAAACCACATTGCAAAGTATGCTTTCCAACTTGTTCAGCTGCATGCAATAATTCCTGCAATTCCTTATTTTCTGCACATTCTGAAATCAACAGCATTTTCTGTTTCAGCAATCCCATAACATGTTGCTGGTACTTAAACATATGAAACTGACAGTTTAAGGCCCTGATTGCCAAGGCTGCAGATGTATAAACCTTTTTTCCCCATCTGTCCAGCACCCTTGGAATCTCTGTCGGAGGGGGTAGGGTTTTTTGCTGTTGAGACCTTAACTCCCTTAGGACCCTGTGAAATAGTTTCAGGATCAGCAGCAGGGTTTCTAAATAAAAATTTATGAGAGTCAGAGGCCCTGTAATACCTGTCAGGCTTACTGGGAGCTGGAGGTAGAGAGTCAGTGGTCAGGCTTGACTCCGAGAAAACATCATCCACAATGTATAACACAGGGGGAATGGCTAAAGGCTTGTGCTGATGGAGAAGGAGGAAATCCGAGCCTCTTTTTGATTCTGAGAAGTCTTGACTCTCCCAGTGAAAATGCTCCCTCAAAGTATGCGAGGTTTCTCTAAATGAATAATCCTCAGGAGGAGATGCAGATGGAATAGACTCCTCAGCATCAGAATCCTCATAGGGATGTAAAGATAATTCCTGATCAGGAGGAGGATCAGAAGAAATAGAAACCTGATCTTAAGATTCACAGTCAGTGTCTTGCCTAGGCCTCTTATCTGGAGGGGGATGGATACCTCTGATCAAGGTAATAAGGTCTTCAGCCATTTTGATCATCTGTTTTTTAGGCATAGAGGCCTGTGCACGTGGCTCAGGCGTAATTTTTTTGGTTTTAGAAGGCGTCTTTGTTTTGCAGCTTTCGTCGGTTTGATGTAAAAATGTTGAGGTCTGAAATACACCCTCAGAAGCCGGTACCCATCTGAGGGAGATACATCCATCGGTCCAATACCTTGTAGCATGCCTGACTCCACATGGGTGTCGGTAGAGGCCTGCGACTCGAAGGTAGCAGGTATCAGGGGCTGCGAAAGCGCCTCACTGAGTACCGGCGACTGGCTTAGGAGAAGCTTCGTTGTCGGTTTTGGATCTCGACTGCCTTTCTCTGTCCTTTTCTTTGTGATTTTTATGTACTCTGGAAGTCGGATTGCTATCCAACGACATCTCTGGGAAGTTAAATCTGTTTCCAAAATACTTAGATGCAAAAATATACCGACACTTAATACTGCGTTGGTTAAAGCTAGCACAAAACCGACAGCCAGGCATGTTGTGGTCAGGGCCTAGGCAAGGAATACAGTATAAATGGAAATACTTATGAGGTATTTGCTTCCCACAAGTAATACAATTATTAACTTTTTCTGACATCGGTAAAAAGCAAGAAAAAAGTTTCCCCAATGGGGTACTTAGCTTTATTGAAGACTTTGGTTCTGAAACTCAAACACGAATATTTCAGTAGTTGGCTGCCCGGCACTTGCGAAATACTTCTGCTTCGGGCACCGCGTGGCAAGAAAGACTAAAGAAAATGGCATCGGCTGCATGTTTTATACCCCTGACGACCTGACGTCATGGAAGAAAAGACAGCAACCGACACAGGACCCAAGACTTTGGAATTCAAGCCGACTGAGGGCAACCTGCCAGCAGATTATCCTAAATGTAATGACTGCAACAGTGAAACACGAAGAACATCCAAAAAAGTAAATGTATGGGTATCACCTGAGTAACAGGCTTCGCCAAAGAACTTCTTTAAACGTCATTCTTCTTAACAGCAGCTAAATGCTCTATATCTCTCTCCTGCAGAGCGCGATTCATTTTTCCAATGTAAAATGAGTTACATCGGCTGCATACAGCTAGATGAATCACACTGCGAATGGAGCAAGTAGCAATGACATTAAATCTACAGCTTTTATTCATTGAGGGATGTCTAAAGCAATTGGTAATATTTATGACATTGCAAATGTTGCATGTTCTACAGGGAAGCGTGCCCTTAGCTTCCAGCAACACATGCTGCTTAGTTTTAATCTTCTGAAATATTCTTTACTGAGCTTTAGTCACATTTGTTCAAGTTTTGTTGCTGAGCATCTATTTCCACATGTTTGCTTATGCACTACCCTCCTGCTCAAGTTCCTTTAAATCACATTTCTGTCCCATGCTGACATTTTCTTGGTGTGGCTGCTTTCCTGTTTTAAATGCAGCTTTTCCACATTTATCAGGACCAAATGTCATTCTTATATCATCTGTGAAAGTTTTAACTATTTCTAGTTATGCTTTCAACTTCTCATCATATGAACCATACAAGTTTAAGTCATCCACACAAAACAGATAAGAAATCTGTAAACAATGTTTCTTTCTGGGGGCCAGACTATAAACACAGCCTAAACTATTAAATTAACAGCTTAATGGGTTAAGGGCAAGACAAAGCAGCAGCAGTGAAAAAGAATCATCCAGAATAACCCCCTTTGAAGTTTTATTCCTGGGATTAATTTGCCATTTGTCATGGCTATTCTGCAAAGTTGTTTGCCACTGTAATGCAAATGTTCAGTGTATATATCTGTAAGCACTCTTTTATTCATGAATGTGGGATGCTACCAAATGTTTTTTGTAATTTACCCATGCCATATTGAAACTTTTTCCCTTTTTTACAATTTTCTTTCACAGCTTTATTAAGCAGCAAATGATTCTTTGTTCCAAATGACTTTCTTTGGTTACTTTTTTGTTCCACTACCATAATTGTTTTTTTTTCTAAATGACTATAAACTCTGTCTACATCAATTCAAGTATACAGTTTGAATATTGTTGGAAGGGAATTTATTGGTCTATAGTTCTTAGGATGACTTGCAAGCTCACTCTTGAGTGCCATTTTTACTGGAGTTAACCAGGTTGTTGTCTGTCTGTAATGCATATACAAGTAATTGTTAGTAAAGGATAAATGTTTCTGTAAAAATAATGTTAATGCTTTTTAGCCAGAAGTTGGGTACTAAGTCTAGGCCTGGGTTTTCCAGTTGAGTTTTTCTTAATCTTGTTTCAGTTTTTCTATTACCTCATCCTAGTTCAAATCATCTACATTAGAGCTCCTTACTGTTTCTTTTAATTCTTCTATCCATTCAGCATTCTTATTATGTTTAACAGAGTCTCCATAAATATTTATCTAAATGTGCCTATTCTTTTTTGTGGTGCCTCTATTCCTTTTATTTTGTTTCACAATTTTCTACAAAATATTTTTGGTTCACCAATTTCTTGTTAATTCTTTTATATTATGTATGTATACCTTTTAAGTTATCTGCCTGTGTTGATATTTTAGTTTAATATTCACAAGAGTGCAAGTTAATCTCAATCTGGTTTGATACTGTCAATTGCTTTCATCATGTCTATCTTTCAAAAAAAAAAAAAATTGACGATTTTCCCCCTTTTCCATATTCTTCTAACAGTGACACTTTATTGATTTTATAGTTTTCTCTAGTTGATGCGTCCATACTTGCATTCTATTTGTTCCTTTCCTTTATTACTCTGCATTTTTTTATGGTAACAATTTATCAGTTATTAGTTTAGCTGTTATTAATATACTTAATATTTCTGTAATATCACATGAATTCATCTTAACAGTTCTGATTAGTGTTCTCAACTGTTTTACCAATCATCTAACATTTTGGCTGTTACTTTCTATAATCTATTTCTTTCAGCTCTCTTAATATGTCTATCCATTTCTATTATATCAAGCAGGTCTTCCCTTAAATCATTTTCTTCTGGATTGAAAATGTCTTTGTTGCTCTGTTTCCTGTCAGTACTCTACAAAAAGTTTCAGATCATCATCTTGTGACATATCCTCTTTAGATGCACCCTGCTTCATCTGCTGCTCCTAGTTGCCAATGAATCCTGCTCCTGCCTTGTCATCCAACCTCAACTGGACTTTTGTACTGGTCTCCTACAGAAGGTTTCAAAGGCCTCATCATATGGCATATCATCTTCAAATGCCTCATGCTCCCAACTTGCTGCTCCTTAATCTAAGTAGCAATTATACCATCATGCTGTGACAGTGCCAGTGCTGTATTCTCTACACTAAATCCTTCACTTTGCAGACAAGCCATGACTTCAATTTCTGTGTGTCTAACTTCTACTTTACTAATCCTCTTTTATACATTACACTTTTGTTGTCTTATATTTTATAGCACAAGATTTTACATATCCAAGTGTTTTTGCCCGTATTCATCTTCAAACACCTTTGGAGCTGCTTTTTGTATTGATTAGTTTGGCTTTCTCCTTTGCATAACTACTGCAAGATGTTTATTTTTTACCTTTCAAAAAAATTCTAGGTTTTGTTCTTTACATTTCTGCACTTTCTCTGCCACTTGATTTTCCATGTGGCCCAAAGTTTCTTTGTGTATGTAATGTTTTTCATGGATCTATTGTATTAATGAACAGAAACTTTTACTTTGAGCTTTTGACAGTTCTTGTGTATTCCTCTTTCAACTTTCTCTCAAACTTTCTGAATATCCTCTACCTGAAAATTCTGGGCTTTTTACCTTTTAGTAATAATACATTATAGGTTCATAGCAGGTTACTAAGCTAATGGCCCTAAGGCCTTTACAAGTGTAGCCATGTAACCCATCCACAAGTATCCAAGTTGACCACAGTTAGATGGCTGTTGTTTGCATCTATGATCAGCATGGAGTCAACTGCGATTCTTTAGTCATTACAGACAAATGCTTTATAAAATCATAGTTCAGAAGTGAAATGAGCCTGATGGATCTTTACCCTTTTTAGGTATTACAGCCACCACCTCCTTCTTCCAGGATGTTGGTGCTTCTCCTCCTAAAATACTGTTATACAAAGCCTTCCAGACCTTTCAGTTTTTTTCCCTCCTACCTTCCAAACTTCCACAGGAATACCATCTACTTCTGGGGACTTTCCTGTAGATTGGTTATACATCGCCATTTTTACCTCATCTCCTATTTTGTTAGTAATTGAGCCTCATCTACCTCTAATCATGACGTATTAAATTTTTCCATAAACCTATTTGAACGTTTTCTTGATTTCCATATTTCGCTGCTTCATATAGACTTGCATAAAATTTCCAAAGTATTTCTAGTACATCTATAGGAGCTTCTCTTCCCTGCTATAGGGTCTCTAAGCTTGGTGACAACCGTTTCGACTTTGTTGCCTGAGTCATTGCACTAAAGGTTTCTGTGCTCTGGCGTTCTCAAAAAACAGTTGCTTAACGGCAATGTTTCTAAACTCATGCATATTATCGAGATAATCCTTTATTTTCTGCTTAGCATTCTGCAAATGCTCCTCTTCTTGTTCTGTGAGAATCCCACTACTCTGTAATACTTTAATATTTGTCAGTCCCTTAAATAATTATTTACTTCTTAACCATCTGTCTCATTTCCAATCGCCACTTTAATTTTATCCTACACCCTAGCTATGTTTTCAGAAGAAATTTCTATCTTATCTAATAACTCCCGAATAATTTCCACTATCCATTCCTTAAATTCCTCTATTCAACAGATAGGTGGGAAAGTGTCACAGTCTCATTCTTATTTCATTACCATGCATTATTTTAATTACTTGCACGTGATCTGAGTTATTGGATATGTATCAAAACCTTCAATTAAATGCACATGTCCCTCTGAAATACAAGTTCTGTCTAACCTAGCCCAGTTTTTGTATCTTGGGGAATATGTAAATTCACTCCGAACTCCTACTACTGAATTTGCTTCTTCCATGCCAAATATGTTTCATAATATTTCTTCAAAATCTATAATCCTTTGTTATATTTTCCTTTCAGGGCCCCCCAAACACATCTTCACTGCTCCAAATCAAATTCCAGTCCCCAATTATAAGTAGTATTCCCTGCTAAAAATTGATTTCTCCCAGAATTTTCATAAGCTCCATCATAGCAGTTTTACGTGGAATGTAAATTCATGTAAGTGTAAGCCTCCTCCCTTGCTAGTAGCCCCTTAGTGCCACAAATCTACCATCTGTATCCTCGTCTATCACTATTAGACCTCCTCTTGCAATTAACATAAGTACTCTTCTTCCTTCGTCCCAGGTATTCTGCTGAATAACCATCCTAAAAACCTCTATCAAATTCACAGTTCCTTCCCAAATGCATCTCCTACAGAATAGCTATTTTCACTCTACATTTTTAATATAGTTCACTACTCTTTCTTTTTTGTATACATCTGTGAGACCATTAACACAAATATAGGAAGCATTATTATTATATTAAAAATAAAAGGTGGAAGTAATAACTTTTTAACAAGTTATTTGTAACGCATCTAGTTTCAGCTTTTTGTGTTACATGCATACACTGTTTGGCAGGTTCATCTTTTAGACAGTTTGTCATATTTGAGCCTATGTCACATCTTAAACTGTTCTATTGAAAGCCCTCAAAAAACACCCCTAAAACCTATTAACTTAATACTAACACACAAAACTATGTACATCTTTAAATACTGAAGTTTTACCCTCCTAATAGAAATAATTACTCTAAACGGACAGCCACACTGAGACATGGGTTAACCTAAAAGGAAGGTTATCAATGCTAAGACGCATGGTACAGCCTTGTGCTGCCAAGTGCAGTCTGCTTCTGTCCCATCTTTATTGTTCTCCCAAAATGTGAAAACACCTGCATGCTTTCAGAAATTATCACCTAGCCATTGAAAGAAAGCCATTAAAAAGAAGTATTCTGTTTTCATTGCTCTTTATCAGACTGTCTCCATGGAGACATGAGAACCATATACAGAGTTGATTCTATAAGTATTTATTTGCTAGAGGAAAGCTTTATTACATTCAACAGTCTTTATTTGCTTTCTCTTAAACTTTTTACTAGATAAAGCCAACCACCTTAATCCAGTCATTCCCTATGCAAAAATGAGAAGAAGCACATCTTTTGACCATTTTTTTACATTGCAGTGTCTACATTTCTTAAAATTGAACAAGGAGAAAGAAAAGGAAAACAGGGGCACCTGTTTATTTTAGTACCCCATTACAGTTGAAAACAGAAAACTTTACAGCATGCAGATTATATCATGCACTATAAAAATATTACTGTTAAAACTTTGTTTTCCTTATTTAGCTCTCCCTCCTCTTCTAATCGTTCCTCCAATCATTAATGACAAAGTAGGGAGTACACTTTAGAGTCCTCTACAAGTTTAACAAAGTAAAAAAAGCCCAATATTTCCAGGTGTTCTTGTTCTGTCATGTTCCACATATATAATCCCACATTTGTCAATTTTGGAGTTCCTGGTTTTATTCCTTATTTCCATATCCCAAATCCACTATCTGCTTCATTTCCAATATACTCTCACTTGTAGTAGACTCTTGTACTTTTTTCTGTTTCTCATGCATTTTCCATTGACACTGGAAACGTTTCCACTGGCACAGTTTGTGGTCTTTGTTACAAAAGAACTGGAAGCAGAATCTCCCGTTTCACAGCTCACTTTCTGGTTGGTCAAATCTTTGTATATTCTCCTTAGCATGTCCTGCATCAAAAATGCTTTTGTCGCTCCAGAAAAGAATATTCTGAAGATAACTAGGAACAGCAGTTTGAATTTCATGCCTGCTTCTCTACATTCCCTGATAAGTGGAATAAATCTACTCTTCTACCTGGTGTACAGTGAGTTTTCTACAAACACGGTCCCTCACTTTTACTACTGACAGTCTAGGTTGCTTTCTCATGGCCAGGTTCAGAGCATACACACAATGTTCCCTTTCAATTAACACCTGCTGTGGAATACCAATCCAACTGCTTATTTGTGCTTTCATAAAATTATTAACCTGTTCCCTTAGAGCTTCTTCTCTGGTACAGCAGAAAATATAAGGTTTTCCCCTACGTGTTCTGTTATTATTATTATTATAGCTGACAGTCCATCCTACTTATCCTCTAATTCTATTATTTCTTCCTTATCCTCAACAGTCCACTTTATCATCATTATGGTTCTTGTTTGGCCCGTCAGTCTATGTGTTGTTTCAGGAATATTACTTCCTTCTACCACAGGGGGACATCTTCCTTTGAACCTGGCATAAGTGTTTTAGTAATGTTTGTGTGTCCTGAGGATTCTACACTGCCTTTTTTCCAGTCCTGGCACCAGTGAGTACACCAGGATTTTTTTTTTAATCCTAGGACCCATGCACCCAGCTGTCTTTTTTTGGAATATGGCAAGTACAGTTTTTGTATGGTGGATGTTATCAGGCCAAGAATGTTTAAAACTGTGGCTGCATCTGGTTTCAGGTCACAACACAGGTTTGTTACAACCTGCTAGGAATATGTCTAATGTCTGAAAGCTAGATGTCACACTGTCCAACTGAGAGTTGATGAACATCAACTTAAGAGAAGGGTCCAGCTGGAATTTTGCCATATTTACAGTGATCCCCAAGAATAAGCACAGCCAGAGTTGTTAAAGTCTAGTCAGGATTGCTTTCTCCACTGTGGAAGCAGCAATGAGCCAGGTGTCTACATAAGGAAAGATCCCTATTCCTAACGGTCACATATGGGCAGTGACTGGAGCCAAGCATATGGTAGACACCTGGGGTGCTATGGTAGGATCAAAGGGTAGAGCTCTGAATGGGTAATGACTGGCTCCCATCTGAAACAGAAGGAATCTCTTCAATGGTTTGGCTATCTTAATGTGGAGGTAGGCATCCCAGAGATCCAAAGAGCACATCATGTCTCCTTGCTTGCAAATAAGGTAGGACAGATTGTACTGTGACTATCCAGGTGGTTTCTTTGTGTGTTGATTCAAATGTCAGAGATCAAGAATTGGGCTGTGGCGCACACACTTTATGGGCACCGAAAAGAATCCTTAGTTAAATCTGGATCCTCTGGTCTTGTTTGACCTGGTGGGAATGCTAAGATAGCTCTTTTTAACAAAAGGCTTTGCACCTCCTACTGATCCGCCTTTCTTTGACTGGGTGGAATCATGGGTGATTCAGCTGTCTTGTGTGATGGCCTGCCATGTAAGCGGATGTAGGGAGAGGTATCCGGTGACTGTCTCCAGAGTGGGACAATCCGGCAATTGCTGAGTTCATACTGTCTTGTCCCTGGAGGGGGACCATGGAACCTTTTGTAGGTATGGTCTGCCGCTGCCTTTAAGTGTTACAGAAGTTTCTTCTAACTCGGCAACCTCTGGCAAAATGTTGCTGATGCTACAGCTGCTGGGACTTCCGAAACCAGACATTCTTATCTCCCATTTAATTACTCAGAATCTACCTTTAGTGAGCAAAGGATTTGATCCTACCAGAAGATGGGCATCTCACTCTCTTGCTAACATTGTTGCAACTTGTCTTTTACATTTTGAACAAATGAGGTACCATCAAAGACACTATTCATGAAGGCCACTTAAAAGACTATACTTAATGCACATTTTATTGATTAAAAAAAGAAAATACTTTAAAGCGTGGAAAATCTTTGTGCTTGTGACCACTTATCAGTAATAAAATGTTTTTAATCCAAGTCGAGCTAAAGTACTTAGTTTCAAAATTACCACAGCACACGGAGGTGTCACTAAAATACCTGCCAATATGCTCTGCTTGGATGTATTCATGTCATTCTTGGAAATACTAGCTCATTAAAGTTTTAATTCATAAACAACTGCAAGCAATTCGTGTTACAAAAAAAACCCAAAAAACTGCTTTACAATTGTTTACAAATTAATACACCTCCAACACATCTATTTTAAAATAAAAAAACAGAAAACAAAACAAAATTATACTGGAACTTATCTTTCATGCAAAAAAGAAGTTATGTACTCACCATAACGTTCCATCTGAGTAGTCACACTTCATTTTTCTGCAACCTGTGGATATTCGGATCCATATCAGATCCGAGCCGGCAAATTTTCAAGCATCTGCTCCGAGCTCCAAGCTCTTCCCCCTTACCCATAACCCATCACAATCTCCTACCTTCCCTCAGATCAAGTTTGCCTCTACTCAAACTAATCAGCAACTCAACTTACAATAAACCATGAGCAGGTTCGGGGGAAGGAGGGTGGGAAGGTTGCAGAAAAATGAAGTGTAACTACTCAGATGGAAGGTTATGGTGAGTACATAAGTTCTTTATCTGAAGTAGTTAACTTCATTTTATCTGTAACCTGTGGGACAGAGTCCCCAGCTACTCAAACTCCAGGGAGGCCCTCATGGAAGGATATTCCTGAGCACCGCAGAACCGAAGGATGCTCTCCCTCTGGAGATCAAATCCAACTTATAATGAGAAATGAAGGTATGCGACCTTGCCCAAGTTGCTGCCGCACAAATGTCGTCAAATGAAACCCTAGACCAAAAGGCAGCAGAAGTCGCCATAGATCTGGAAGAATGAGCTTTAATAGGACCAGGCGGGGACAGACCTTTGTCTTTGTAAATTTGCAAAACACATAGTGAAATCCATCTAGCTAAGGAAACCTTGGTGATGGCTTTACCCAAAAAGGGTTTAGAAAAGGACACAACTCGTCAGCCTTACGGAAGGGCTTTGTTCTGTGTAAATAAAAACAAAGTAGTCTATGAACATCTAGTAAATGCAGTTTATATTCACCCTTGTTCTGAAATTTTGGAAAGAAAACAGGCAGGTTAATTGTTTGATTAATGTTTCACTCAGAAGCCACTTTTGGTAAGAAAGAAGGGTTTGTGTGGAGAGAAACCCTGTCCTTATGGAAGATCAAGTAAGGGGGCACGGCAGACAGAGCCTGCATCTAAAAAACCCTCCTAGCCGATGTAATGACCACCAGGAAGGCTGTCTTCCAGAATAAGAACTTCAAATCTACTGATGCTGCAGGTTTGAAGGGGGGAGTAACTAAAGCATGGAGGACCAAGGTAAGGTCCCAAGGAGGAACAGAGTCTTCAATTGGAGGATGCAAAAGAAAGGTGCCTTTAAGGAAAGCCTTACACAGTCTCGCCAACATGGAAATTCGAAATAGCTGCCAATTGGACTTTCACAGTGGAGGAACTAGCCCCCTTGCTGAAAAATGTTGGCTAAGAAATCCAAGACTGCAGGAACAGGGGCTGTAAAAGGATCCAGGTCCCTCTGAGAAGCCCAAACAGCGAATCATTTCCATTTACTACAGTAAATCTTCCTAGTGGAGGCCTTATGAGATGCCACCATAATAGTTTTTACTGAAGATAAAAGACCAGGAGAGTCCTGGCAATCAAGGGAACTGGAGCAACCAAGCAGTCAGCTTGAGGCCATGCAAGATGAGTGGACAAGTGCCCGAGGGATAAGAAATGAGATCCGGGCAGGGATCCAGAACCCACGGAGGAGCTAGAATATGAGACCAGAGGAAGGGGAACCACACCTGACGAGGCCAGAACGGGACAATGAGGATCACTTTGCACCCCAGTCAGCAAGCTTTCTGAAGAAACTTCAGAATGAGTGGTAACAGGGGATAAGCTACAGTAACCCGGGAGGCCAAACATGGACCAGAGCATCTCTGGGGGGATTCCCTGGTGAAGGGATCAGAGCAAAGAACTCATTGCACTTCACATTGGAAGGAGATGAGAAGAGATCGCAGCAGGGTTGACCCCACGTAAGGAAGATCTCCTAACTATTGACTGTTTCAGAGACCACTCGTTTGGCATTAGAATAGCCCGACTCAGTCTGTCTGCTAAAATGTTGGAGCTTCCCAGGGATTTGTGTTGCAATCAGAAACCGACTGGTGGAGATCACCCACTCCCACACTCTCATGGCCTTGAGACACAGAGGGTAAGATCTGGTTCCTCCCTGTTTGTTGATGTACCAGACAACCGACATGTTGTCTGACTGAATTGCAATAGTCCCCGGAGGAAGAACAGTGTGGAAGGCTTGCAATGCTAAAAGCACTGTTCTCCTCTCTAGAACATTGATGTGCAATATCGTCTCAATCTGGGACCATGTGCCTTGGACCGTCCTGCCCAGGTAATGCACCCACCCACCCGAGCTGGGAGGTGTCCATGGTCACTGTGGCTTGGGCTGTGGGTAAAATAAATGGGTGCCCCGCTAAGATCTCCAGCGATTGGAGCCACCAGAGGAGTGACGCCCTGCAGGCTTTGCAGATTTGAACTGGATATTCCATGGGGAGATCTAGCCAAGACCACTGTACGGCTAGAGTCCATTGAAGAGCACGCATGTGAAGACGTGCACAGGGGAGGTTAGAGACTGCTGCAGCCATAGAGCCCAGAGCTTTGAGAACGTCCCCCATCTTTGGTAACCTGGGGCCAAGAACTACTGATATATGGGCCTACAGACTATGGACCCTGTCTGGAGTTAGAAAGACTTTCAGTCGAAGTGTGTCCAGCCATGCCCCAATAAAGTCCAAGATCTGCATCGGGTCCAAGAGGGACTTGGAAACATTGATTGTGATCCCTAGCCTGTCTGCAAGATAAAGGAAGGAGTCTCTGGCTTGGCAAAGACGACGCTTGGTGAAAGCAGCAAGGAGCCAATCGTCTAGGTAAAGGAATACCTGAATTCTCTGAAGCCCTCAGGTGAGCCGCTATGACTGCCATTACCTTGGTAAACACTCTTGGGGCTGTGGTGAGACCGAAGGGTAGGGCTCTGAACTGGAAATGATTGGCTCCCAGCCTAAAGGGAAGGAATCTCCTGGAGCTTCTGCAAATCTTGATGTGGTAGTAAGCGTCCTGGAGGTCTGTTGAGCACATCCAGTTGCATTCTTGAAGATAAGGTAGAATGGACTGTAGGGTGACCATCCGGAATTTCTGTTTGGCGACAGCCAAGTTTAACGTTGACAGGTCCAAAATTGGCCTGATGTCCCCATCTTTTTTGGCACTAAAAAGAATCTGCAGTGAATGCCTGATTCGGACTGATAGGGAGGGACCAGTTCGATGGCTTGTTTGTGAAGCAGCTTGGAAATCTCTAGTGCTGCCATCTCCCTTTGAGCAGGTGGGACATCTGGGAGGCGCTTTGGTTGGACGGAAGGGGTAACAAACGGGATGGTGTAGCCTCTGGATATTTGAAGCACCCAACAATCTGCAGTTATGGACTCCCAAACCGTTGGGTGCAATGATAATCTTCCCCCGACTGCCTCCAGAGTAGGACAGTTGGGCAACCCCCTCAGGGCTGCTGTGTGGGCCTATCCGAGAAGGGCTCCCTAGACCCAAAGTTCCTTTGACCCCCTCTGCCTCGGGCTGCATCTGTCCTGTCCCCCTCTGCCTCTAGGGAACGATTTGTCCTGAGAGTCCCGGGAAAACTGATTTCTGGAACCACATCTTCTTTTGCCCTCTCCGATTCCTAGAAAAGGATCTTTGAGAACTAGAGAAGTGGATTTTGACGGCAAAGTCTTCCCGCCTTTTTCACTCTGGACAAGGGTGTCACGTATGGTCTTCCCAAAAAGAGAAGAACCATCGAAGGGAGCATTCATGAAAGACGCCTTGAAGGGGTCCGCAAATTGCCACAGTCTGAGCCAAGGTTGTTACCTCATAACCACGCCAGTCCCAGCCGCCCTAGCTGCTCCTTCCGTAGCATGGGAAAGGAGATGTATAGATGTGTTTGATACTGACTTCAGAGTAGACATCTTCGCAGAGAACAGACGCTTGTCCTCCAGCGCAAAGACTCTGGGGGCGACTCAGCTAACTCCATGACTAGGTCTCACTGCAGTCATATAACGTGTGCCAAATAGTTCAGTGCTCGAATGGAAAACATCGCTGAAGAATACACTCGCTTCCCAAATCGATCTACCACCCTGGACTCCTTGTCCGGAGGGTGGACCGAAGAACTTTCCTGAGCCAGGTCCCTCTTTGGTGGCTGCTGCAACCACCATAGCATCCATGGGGATCCTTTATACCAGGCCTGCCTGTCCGAGGGTGGAGAGAGGATCTTGTCCGAGCATTTAGGTATCGGCTCTATAGTGTCAGGCTCCTTCCATGCCCGCGTGGTGATGAGATCCACCAAGGGATCTGCAGGCGGGGACACCTAGGACGTAGAGGAGTCAGTGTCAAAAGCCTCCAGGAACACTGATACATCTGTAGAAGGTTTTGGAGCTGACCAACCTCCCCTCTGGCGGAGGATCTCCATGGAGGTGACCTGGGGGTGACCTTCTCCTTCATCAAAATCAGTATCATCTGTCAAGGACTCTGAGATGTCCAGGTGCCTCCTTTTACATGTGTGCTTACAAGGACCCTCTTCAGAGGGACTCTGAAGATGGCTCGTGAGCCCCGGGGGGTTCCTCCAGGGGAACCGCTTGTGGCTCCTCTAGCACGGGCTGTCCCTGGGATAAGCTGAAGTGAGTAGTAATCGAATCCAAGAGAGTCTGGGCAGAATCCAAGGAAACAGGCTGGGGTCTCGATCCTTGGAAGAGAACCCTCTCCACCACGTCGAACGCCAATGGAGAGCACACCTCCTTAGCACTCAACAAGGAGGAAGCTCTCCCCATGTCCTCCATGAGGATCAGGGCAGAGGCTGGGGTAGCCGGAGCTCCGAAGGAACAGCTCGGATCTGACAAGGTCGGAGCCAAAGACACCTCCATCCCCTCAGGTCTGACTCTCTGTCCTCGGCCCCGAGAGCTGCTCGGATCTGAACTGGTTGGATCCGGGGAACTCAAAGTAATCGCCGGAGTCGAGGTTGGAGGAACAGTCTGTGCCGAACCCCCAGCTTCGAAGATCCTCGGATCCATAAACCCCGAAACCGCAGACCGGATCGGGAAGAAGAAATAGTCTGAAAGAAGGGCATGGAGGTCCCCCCTCCAGAGGGAGAGGGGCCTGGCAAGACTCCCATCTGGATTTGGGTCCGAATAAATCTCAACATCCTGTCCATATCCAATTCAGAGAGACTCTCGACACCTTGGACAGCGGTCTAGGGAAGAACTCCCGATCTGGAGACCATTTACGGGGCCTATCCCCCTTCTCTCCGTCCTATTTCCTGTCTCTTCCTTTAGTCTCCCCTTCAACAGGTCTAGCGGGAGGGAGAGTCCCGGCCTGGGGGGGGGGGGCAGCTGTGGAAGCAGAGGCCGTGACAGATGAGTCCAGCATGGAAGCAGGGAGAAGGCCTTTAGCCACCAGTTTGGCCTTCCTCTCCTTCAAGGCCCTAGGGTTAAAACTGGCGCACACACTGCACTGTACTTGTAAGTGGGGAATGCCCAGACAAACAACACACAGTGTGTGACCATCCGGTGAAAGCTTATGGCCACACTTTGTGCATTTCTTAAATGTAGGTTTAGGCTGATCAGCCATTCTACACACAGTCACACCTACCACACTATAATCAAGCACACCTATGGGGAAGGGAGGGCTTACACTAAACTACTTTACCAAACTAAACTTTTATTTTTTTTTTACCGCGAACAAACATTTGGGGGAGGAAAGGGAACTAACTGAGAACACACACTCACTACACACGAAAAAAGACCCAAAAGGCACTTACTACAACTCTAATGCTCAGAGCTACGGAGACCACAATGCTGATGCAGGAAGCGGCAAATGAAATCTGAGGGTAGGTAGGAGATGGTGATAGGTTATCGGTAAGTGGGAGGAGCTTGGAGCAGATGCTTGAAAAGTTGCCGGCTCGGATCCGATATGGATCCGAATACCCACAGGTTGTAGATAAAACGAAGTTAACTACTTCAGATCACTAGTTTCTGTGAACTTGTAAAACAGCATTATCAGTACATCAGGGGATTCATGATGGACTTCCACATACTCTGGGAATTTTAAAACATAATATTTTAGCTCAACTTGGATTAAAAATGCTTTGTTTAATAAAAAATATATGCTTCAAAAGTATGAAATTATCATCTGCTGGGAGGCAAGTTTTTTTTTTTTTTTAAGTAGAAAAAAGCATTAGATGTGATTTAAAAGTGGTCTGTGAAGCCAGTCAATCTCTATCAAGCCATAGACACCTCACTTTGATGCCAGGGCTTGTTGAACAAGCTGCTCCATTTGGTGCAATGTGGAGAAGATGCAGAGAGTGATGAAATGCAACGTACAGTTGCCACCCAAGAGTATCCAACTATTAAAGGAGGACTCCAGTGGGTAATTTGAGTTTCTAAGGTCTAAATATGCTAGTTGCCTCTGAAACCAAAGCGTATGTATCAAGTAATTCAAGGCTCTGATGGAGAAAAGGTTACTTAAAGCAAACATCTGCTTTCGTAATCTATCCATCATTTTGAAGTATTTGTTTGGGGGATGGACAGCCTGGACATCTTCTGAAGCATCTTGTGTGATGATGGCCGATACCTTGATGGGAGTCCACAAATGGCCCCTTATTCCAATGTGGCCTACCTTGGGGGTTCGCAGTGTCAATATTCCTGGGTATAAGCTCCCTCCAGCTTTTGTGCACAATATGTCTACTAATTTACCTGGGGGGGGGGGGGACACAACTCAAACTGCAAGGAGCTGAGGACTTCACTTCCAAAAGGATCCCTTACTCTGGGGAGATGTGGTCAATGGGCCATGATCCCCTCAGCTGCATTATCTCCATCAGTACTTCCTTAAATCTCAGGTCCTCAGGAGGTGGCTGATATGAAACCTACCCTTTGCCAAGATCTACATATGAGAAGGAGGCCTTTGACAGGATGTCTGTGTGCTACCTGTTGCACCTTTTTCTTGGGTGCTTAAAGAAGAGTCATTTGAGGTCCCGAGGGGAGGAGGAGAATGCGTTCACTTGGCTTTTGTCCCAAGTCCTTGAAAAGGAAAGACAGATGAGTGACCTGAAGGGTGTGCTTCAATGGTGTATATGGTGGAAATGGTGGAGCAGGGTGCCTCTTCCAGCAGAAGGATCTGAGCATCTTAGCTCCAAATACCCTGCTGAGGTGCCCAGCATTGAAAAAATCTGCACCAACAGTGTTGGCAGCAAAACTGCAATGGTAAAACTGTCACTGCAGACCAAGTACACGATCACTGAAGCCACTGAATCAGACTTTGCGATGGAAGGCTCGAATGTAAAAAGCTACATACCAATAATTATTGCTGACAGCACCAAGGCCACTGCCAACATAGAACCAACATTGATCCTACTGGGGGTCAGTGCAGACACCTCCACTGGTGCACAGGACAGACACAGAGGAAGGCATATCCATGGTTTGCTGAGACATCAACACAGGATCTATTAGTTTTGATACTCCTGTTGCCAGGGTTAGGCTCTGAGTAGGAACCAAAACAATGGCTTGGGTTTCTTGTGCCACTCTAGAGACAGAAGGGGCCTGAGAACAGGGACTTGAAAGTGAGCCTTGACAAATGATGTCAAAATCTTATGCTAGTTAAGCTGTTTTGTTCTTCAGAGACACCTGGAAGGAGTGAAGCAGAAGAATGTTGAAATAGGAACCCATTCTCCTCAGAATAGTGTAATTCGACCTCAAAGCAGCTTGACTGGCAGATGATGTGCAAGGACAAGTGGCCATTTTTGAAGCTCCCGGTCAGGGAGAAAAAGCCATCACTTTATGAATGTTTGCGGGAGATAAAAAAAAAAATAGGATAGGTTAATCAGACTCCTCTAATCTTTTTTCATTGTCCAGTCTCTCTTTTATTTGTCCTTGTTCTTTTTTCTCTTTTCTTTAAGAGGACCAACAAATCTTTGAGAACTAGCTTGTTAAAGTGATAAGGGTAGGGTTCAAGGCTCCAGAGAGCACCCCTGCAATACCAGGCTACAACTCTTACCACACTTTTTGGCCACCAAACCAGGACCGAAACACTAAAGGTGGAGGAGTGTCAATATTCACCAAGGATATTCACACCACCAGGCTAGTTGGCCAACACAATGTGTCTGAAATTCTCCAAGTGCAACTAACACTAGGTAAGACTGCAATCCAAATTGTAGCTTGCTACAGATCCCCCACCATACCCCAAGATTCTCACTACACCTTTCTAAACATACTGGACAATATTAAGATAGAACCAAACACCCTAATACTGGGTGATTTTAACTACCCTGCCATTAACTGGGAAAACTACTCATGTCCCAACACCTTTGCGCAATGGTTCTTGGAATTCATAAATTCCAACGCCCTGGATCAACTAATCCATAGTCCCACCAGGGCTCCAATATCCTAGACCTGGTCATTACCAACATGGGAAATCAATGCTCCATACCTATGGTCACCCCTCGTTAGTCAGGTCTGACCATAAGCTAATCACCCTTAACATCCACATCCCACCCCACTCCCCAGTAAAGAAACCACCATAAAAGCTTCTCCAAAGCCAACTTCATGCTACTCAAGTCAGAAGTGACAAACTTCATGACACCCATGCAGACGGAACTGAAAGTTCAACTGCTGAATCCTACACTAAGGCACTGTACGAGCACATCCACTCATGCATGAATCGTGCCATCCCAAATAGAACCAAATGCTCTCATCCAAAAAGGAAGCCAATCTGGTGGTCCCCTGCCATAAACAAACTTTACAACAAAAGGAAGAAACTTTTGCAGAAAAGAGGAAAATCCCAGGATGCAAAAACTCCTTACTAGCCTCAGTAAGAAACTGAGATGCCTCAAAATCCTCCAAAGCTAGTTACGAAAATAAAATTGCCAAAGATTCCAAAGACAACCACAAAGCATTCTATAACTATGTCAAGAATCTAAATGGCAATGCTCAGATCTGCTCTGAGCTAAAACAGAATGGCATTAAATATACTGATCCGAAGGATATTGCCAATATCCTGGCAGATCGATTCAGTGCCAACTTCAACCCCCTCTCACCCCCTAAATGGCCCATCTCAATACCGGAAGATTGCCAAATTCCAGTAATAACGGCCACACAGGTACAAAACGCACTCTCTAAAGCCAAGAATACAGCATCCATGGGACCAGATGACATCCCGGGCTGTGTACTACATGAATTACAATATGAACTGGCACCTCACCTAAGTGTCATGTTTAATCATAGCCTCACCTCAGGTTTCGTGCCCACTGAGTGGCACACAGCTACAGTTATCCCAATCCACAAGGGGGGATCCACCTTGGATCCCGAAAACTACCGTCCCATCAGTCTGACGAGCCTTATCTGCAAGGCCATGGAGTGTATTATCATGGAACTTATAAACAAAGACATTTGCAACCTTCATACACTGGACCCCACCCAGTTTGGGTTTGTGAAGGGCCAATCTTGTCTCCTGAACCTGATTGACTTCTTTGAATCAGTCTCCAGAGCCATGAACAAGGGTAAGGTGGTCCACACAGCCTATCTAGACCTTGCCAAGGCCTTTGACACCATCCCCCACTCTGGAATCATAGATAAACTTACTAAGTTGGGCATTAATCCCTATGTCACCCAACGGGTTGCTAAATGGCTTACTGATAGAACCCACACTGTAAAAGTAGCAGACTCCAAATCCAGCTCCAGACAAGTGACAAGTGGAGTATCTCAGGGTTCAGTCCTGGGGCCGCTCTTGTTTGGCATCTACTTCTCTGAAGTACAGGTCAACACTAAGGGACTCTGGCTAACAAAGTTTGCAGATGACTGCAAACTGGGAGCCATTATTGAATCCCCAAATGATGTGGATACTCTACAAAAGGGCCTTACAGAAACAGATGCTTGGTGCCAGAGCCATGGGCTCAAGCTCAATGCCAAGAAATGTATTGTTATCCCCTTTGGGGAAAAAACACGTATCCATGAATTACCATATAGATGGCAGTACACTAAACACAGAAAGTGTGATAAGAGACTTAGGGACACAGGTTGACAGTGGTCTCACCTTCGATAACCACATCGCCACAACAGTCAGGAAATCCTTCTATGTGGCACACCTCATCACGAAGGGCTTTTCATCCAGAAAAAAGGAGGTCATTGTCCCACTGTACTCATCCCTCATTAGACCCATTATAGAATACAACGCCCCATTTGGTATGTACCTCTCAAGACATCTGCAACAACTGGAAAGGCCTCAGAAATACCTCACTAAAAGAATCACAGGCCTAAAGCAGATGCCCTACGCTGACCGCCTTAAAAAACTCCAGCTATACTCTTGTCGCATATCGTCTACTCAGAGGCGATCTCTGCTTAACATACAAGGCCATGTCAAACCCAGAGCTGTTGGACATGCTACACTTAAAGAAATCCCAATCCCTCAGAGCTACACGCTCCAGGGATCTAAACCTTGTCATCACAATAAACAAAACATGCTGGAGGGATAGATTCCTGACCCAGAGACTCCCCAGACTCTGGAATAGATTGCCTATACATGTAAAGCAGAGTGCCTCCTTGGACCTCTTCAAGAGGAACCTTGACGATTGGATGGGAGAAAGGAAATTCACCCCAGGGATCACGTCAGTCGCCCTGCTAGACAGGGGTCCAGGAAAGTAAATAATGTGGTAAGAAATAGCCGGGGAATTGTTATGGCTAGGCTTGTATAGGCCCTAAGGCTGATAGCCTAGTACCAACCTATGAACCTAATCTACCAAGGTCCTTGCACTAACAGTTTAACATATTTCAATGTCAGAGTCTAGGTGACTAACCAGAAGACATACAACACAAAATTTTGTTAGCTCTTCGAGTGGTGGTATCTTTTGGTCACAGTGGCAGCACTTCACAAAGTCAGAAGCCCTGTTCCTAGATTCCTTATCTAGGGAGCTAGACAGCATATTCAATAAAATAGTACAACTTGTGATGTCTAGCAGTCACTGGAGTTGAAAATGTCAGAAATTAGTAGAGAGGATAGACTTAAACAATTATAAGAATACATGCACTTGTACAAGGGGAGGGGATTAAGAGGAGAAAAGTAACATAGAAGCTTTGAATTAAAAACATAAAAAATGTACATAAACAGCCGAAACTAAGATTTTAAACTTGACTACATTGGAAAAATTTAAAGCAAGCACTTACCTTGACCCAAAAGACTGAAAATCCTTCTAAAACTGCTCAATCTAGACAGAATCTTCCGAAACACTGATAGCAGCGAAGAGATTGGTTTAACAATTCAATATGTACTGAAAGGCCCAACTTAAATCACAACTAATTGTAACAAACGTGAGCACTCAGCAATATAAAAAGCCGTAAAATTTGTGTTATGTGAGTGGGGGGGGGATGCTGGCATTACAGGAATTAGCAGGCATGAGGGTACACAGGGTATTCTAAAAAGAGCTGATCAGAGATTGACTTCTCACCATCTGCACATTGCTAAAAGATAGTCAAACTGAAAGGTACCAAAAAAGCAGTAAGTATTCCCAGCTGAAAATTTACCTCATTCTTCATTAAACATTTTCCAAGTTCAGACAGTTCATCAGGATGTGAGGGTCCTCCACTATGAGCAGCATTACTGGCCGGAGTATGGGCAGAATCAGTGGCCATCATTTCTTCATCTGCATATAAAATAAAGACATCCTATTACTGAAAGCTTTGTCTATTACTATATACTCTTTTGGTACTTTGTTGCAAATCAGGTCAGGAATACTACGTGAAAATCAAGCCAAATTCAGTCTGTTGGCACAGTTATCAAAACAGTCGGACAGCAAAATGACACTGGCAGACAGAGGACTATTTCAAGGTCAGCCTGACGGTCAGCAGTTGTCAAGCTGGTCTCGCCATTCACTACTCATGTTATAAACTGGGTAGGTCCTACATCTGCTCCCCAGTTCTGTCTTACAGTGGTTTTGAGATTAACCTTTGCCATGTCATAAATTTAAGGACAAAAAAAAACTAGAACCAAAACTGAAAATATAGTGTGCACACTTACTTTAACAAATGTTTCAGAAGTAGGATTATTGCTGCAGTTTGACTACATAACCACATATAAATTACTGCAGGTGGGAATCAGCCCTTCTGTTCCAACTTCCAGAGCTTCAGGGGATATCTTACAGCAAGTTTTTTTCATTTTCATTTTTTTTTAAATACCAGTAAATGCATCTAGTCTGTAAAGCACATGAAAACCTAATGCATTTGTTCTCTGGTCTCATATGGGGAGTGGCAGAAAATGACATCTACTCTGATACTCAAAACAAATTCCTTTTCTACAAACAAGCAACAAACAAAAGGAATGAAAAATTTTTATTACCTCTTGCATGTTTGCTTGGAAAAAAGCTGACAGAAATGGTTGGACTACTCTTAACACTACTGGATGTCAGGATGGATGCTCGGATCCTGCTGTTTCAGTATGAATTTGCCAATCCTTGAGAAAAGTACAGTTTTGTACCTACCATAAATGTAGATGTTCGAAGATCCACATTGCTGCAGTCCTGACACTTGGGTAGTCCGCTGTCCCAGTCGGCCCGAATACCAAAGTATAAGGCTGACGTCGGTCAAGGCGCATTAGTCTGACGTCAGGACGTCAGGGTACAAATGCGCATGACCGACGTCATTTCCTCAGTCTTTTCTTGCCCCAGATGTCAGAAGACCCTAAAAAGATAAGGCCAAACCAAAAAACAACAACACACCAAACACCCTTGTACCAAATATATGTACAATATATATACACAAAGTCAGAAAGGTACAATCCCACCTACACAACCACCCCTAAAAACAGAGGGGAAGGAGGGAGGGTAAATTGGACTGCAGCAATGTGGATCTTCGAACATCTACATTTATGGTAGGTACAAAACTGTACTATGTTCTTCATCTCACATTGCTGCAGTCCTGACACTTGGGTAGAATCCCAAAGCAGAGGTAAGGGAGGATGGCAAATCACAAAGAAGCAGGAGCTGACAACATGCCCTGTAAAATAGCAGTGGCAAAACCAGCCCTAGATTTAGAGTAGAGAGGAAGGTGGTAATGCTTAGAGAAGGTATGCACTGAACTCCAAGTAGCTGCCTCCAAAATATCCTTAGTTGCCACCCCCCTTAAAAATGCTGTTGAAGTGGCAGTAGCCCTAGTGGAATGAGGCCTAATCCCAGCTGGAATCTCCTTGCCATGATGGGAGTAACAGAAAGTAATGCAAAACCCAATCCACTTTGAAATAGTTTGTTTTGACACAGGCTTACCCTGAGAACTCAAAGCAAAAGAAACAAACAACTGCTGAGACTGCCTAAAATTCTTAGTCCTGCTTAAATAATAACGTAATTGCCTGTGTACATCTAAAGTGTGCAAAATCTTTTCCCCCTTATTTTGGAGATTTGCATAAAAGGTAGGCAAATGAAAAGGTTGGTTTAAAGCCACACTAGAAACCACTTTAGGCATAAAGGAAGGTTTAGTACGTAAAGATACCCTGTCCTTATGAAAAATCAGGAAAGGCTCAACCGCCATAAGGGCCTGGAATTCAGACACCCTTCTTGCAGAGGTAATGGCTAACAAAAAAGCAGTCCTCCATGACAAATATTTCAATTCAGCAGTAGCTGCAGGCTCAAAAGGTTGTAGAGTGAGTTTCTCCAACACAAAATTGAGGTCCCAAGCAGGAGTAGGAGCTCTACGTGGGGGTCTTATATTCTTTGCCCCTCTAAGAAATTGCTTGAACAAAGGATGAGAAAACAATGGTGGGTCACAATCATAGTGAGCTGAAATTGCTGCAGCATGAATCTTAATGGAAGAGAAAGACAATCCTTTGTCCAATAACTCAGTAAGATATTGAAGAGCCACACTCAAATTTGGCTCAGAAACATTCAAATCCTTTGCTGCACACCAAAATAAAAATCTCTTCCATTTTCCTGCGTACACTTTCCTTGTACTAGGTCTTCTGGCTTCCATAATCACATTCAAAACTTGTTGAGGAAGCTGAGACCTGCTATGGTTCAAAACAGAATATGCCAGGCTGTTAGATGAAGAGAGAGTGAAGCTTGACATTGAGTAGATGCCCGTCCTTCTGAGACAATAGGTGTGGAATCAAAGGTAAGGGCCATGGAGGCTTCCTTACCAGACTCCTCAGCAATGGGTACCAGTGCTGTCGAGGCCAATCTGGAGCTATTAAAATCATCATTGGCTTGTCTTGTCTGACCTTTAGGAGTACCTTTGGGAGGAGAGGCAGAGGTGGAAAGGCATACACATGAAGATTTTTCCAACTGAAAGAAAGAGCATCCACTTTCCAGGCTGTGTGATGAAACCTTTTCGTGCAAAACTTTGGCAGCTGGTGGTTTAGAGGAGAAGCGAATAGATCTATGTCTGGAGTTCCCCATGACACTGTCAATGTCTGAAATACATGAAGATCCAGTTTCCACTCGTGGGGATCCATGATCTGCCTGCTTAACACATCTGCTAAGGAGTTCTGTGCTCCTGGCAGAAACCTTGCTTGAAGATTCAGTTGCAAGCTTAACGCAGTCTCCCACAAAATCATTGCTTGCCTGCATAGAGGATAAGAATGTGTTCCCCCTTGTTTGTTGATGTACCACATGACAGTTGTGTTGTCTGTTAGAATCAACACCTGCCCTGGAAGAAGTAAATCCTTGAAAGCCAGTAATGCAAACTGGACTGCTAACATCTCCTTCATGTTGATATGCAGATGCTGCAGTCTGGCAGGCCACTTGTCTTGTATCCACTTTCCATTCAGATGAGCTCCCCAAGCTGTGTCTGAGGCATCTGTCGTTAGAATCTGACTCGCCTCTGGCCGGGTCACAGAGAGTCCCTTGTTTAGGTGACATTCCTGAGCCCACCACAAAAATTCCTTTTGAATGCAAGGTATTATTTGAATGACAGTGTCCAAATCCTGGCAGTGCTGTGTCCATACATTTTTGAGATACAATTGTAGCTTCCTCATATGCAGTTTGGCATTGGGAAGTACCAGAATACAAGATGCCATGAACCCTAAGGCTTGAAGGACTGTCCTTGCAGTCAGCCCGGACTGATGAAATAGTTGATGGAAGTAGAGAGACAGATTCTTTTGTTTGTCCGGGGTTAAAAAGGCCACCTGGGTTGCTGTATTCAGTCTCACACCCAGAAAGCACATGTCTTGAGAGGGTACTAGACTGGACTTTATTTCGTTCACAGAATACCCTAGGCATCTTAGCACTGCTATCACATATTCCAAATGCTGAAGAAGCACGTCCCTTCCTTGAGCCAGAATCAGGCAATCGTCCAAATAAGGATAGATTTGTATTCCTTTTAGCCTGAAGAAAGCTATCACTGGAGCCAGAACCTTTGTGAATACTCTGGGCGCAGTAGATAAGCCAAAGGGCAATGCAGAGAACTGATAATGAGAATTCCCAGCTCGAAAACGCAGATACTTCCTGCAAATTAGTCTGATAGGAACATGAAGGTAAGCTTCCTTGAGATCCAAAGTTACCATCCAGTGATCTTTGCCCAGCAGAGGTAAAAGCTGTTGTAACGTCAACATTTTGAACTTGGGAATGTCCAGATAAGTGTTGAGGATAGACAGATCTAAAATTGGTCTCCACGTGTTCCCCTTTTTTGGTACTAGGAACAGGCGAGAATAAAATCCTAGGCCTCTTTCTGGCACAGGAACCGGCTGAATGGCCCCTATTTGGAGCAACAGAGAAATTTGCTTGTGAGCCTCTTTCCTTTGTTGAGGAGGAATGTCTGGCATGCCTTTGAAAGGAGGCAAGGTATGGAAATAAAACCTGTAACCGTGGTGAATGATATCCAATACCCATCTGTCTTGGGTAATTAAACTCCAGTTTTCTTTGAAAAGAGCCAACCTTCCCCCCAAAGGTGCTGCCAGACGAGAAGATTCTGGCAGCTGAAAAGGCAGGTCATTGGGTCTGTTTACGAAAGGACTGACCCCTGCCCTCACCAGAAGACTGAGCAGGTGAACTCCCTGTTCTAGGCCTAAAAGAACCTTGAGCTCTGCCTCTACCACGTCTAGACCTACCCCTAGACTGGGAATCATAAGCAGGATATGTCCACCCCTTGGTAGGCCAATTTCTACTAAACTTCGGAGGCTGAACCTGCAAAAAATCTTTAACAGTCTGCATAGACTTAGCCTTGTCTTCCATTTTCTTTAGAACTGCTTCCACAGGTGAACCAAACGACACATCAGATTGTAAAGGAGCATCTAAAATCCTTGTTTTCACATGCTCAGCTAAATTCTGATCCCTCAACCAGGCGTGCCTGCGAAGAACCGAACCAGTGGCAGCCACCCTCGAAGAGGCCTGCACAGCATCAAAACCACATTGCAAAGAATGCTTACTCACCTGTTCAGAAACATGAACTAAATCCTGCAACTCTTTACACTCAATACCTTCCGCCAAAGCATCTACCTTAGACTTTAATTGTGAAAGGAGATAATTTTGGTATTTCAACATGTGAAACTGGCAATTTAAAGCTCTCATGGCCAAAGTGGAAGTAGTATACACTTTCTTTCCCCATCTATCCAAAGCCCTTGCCTCTTTATCTGGAGGAACAGGATTTTTAACAACAGAAGCCTTAACACCTTTAGGCCCCTGTGAAACAGTTTCTGGGTCTGCCCTAGGACTCTTAAAAAGATACTTATGAGCTTCAGGCACCCTGTAATATCTATCTGGTTTAACTGGAGCAGGGGGCAAAGAGTCAGGGTTCAGAGAAGCCTCTGCAAAAACATCCTCCACCACATCTAGAACAGGAGGTATAGCTAAAGGCCTATGCTGGGGAAGAAACAAAAATTCCCTAAGCCTTTTCCTGGAATCAGAGAAATCCTGACCTTCCCATTTAAAATGCTCCCTCATGGAATGAAGAGTCTCTGAAAATGAAAAATCCTCAGGAGGAGAAGCAGAAGGAGTAGAATCATCTACATCAGAATCAGAGTAAGTGGAATACTCCTGCAGGTCTTCAGCCGAAGACTCAGAAGCATCCGAACACTGCTCAAAACTCCCAAGCTCAGGTTCCACCCTAGGCCTCTTATCAGGAGGGGGCATAGAACCTCTAATCATTGAAATCAAATCTTCTGCCATCTTAAGCATATGCTTCTTAGGTACAGACCCTGAAGAACTAGGGGTAACACCTGAAACAAAACCTGGTCTGCCCCTGGGAGAAGCCTTGGAAACAGCAGGGGAGGGCCTAACAACCTTAGGAAGGGAGGGAAGAACAGCTACCTGAGAAGCCCCTTCCGCCTGGCCTACCTCCTGAGAGGTCACATCTTGCAGTAACAAAGTCTCTCCCTGGGATTCCAAAGAAATTTCTGGCAGAACCCCTGGCTCCACCGAGCCCTCTAAAGAACCGACGTCCGGTACGGACGGTTCTTCCAGCCTAGGCTTTGCTGTTTTGTCCTTGCGCTTTTTGGAAGCGGGCCGGAGCATCCGACGGCATTTTATAATTACACCGCTTCCCAAAAACTAACCTGGCACAATCTAATCTTCTCTTTATAGTGCGTTTGTTAAATCTAGCACAAGAGCGACAGCCAACAACGTCGTGCTCAGGCCCTAAGCAAGGTATACACAAGGTATGGTAATCCCTATGAGGTATCTGTTTCCCACAAGAAATACAGTTATTCACTTTTTCTGACATCCGGTAAAATACTGAGGCAAGAAAAAAACAAAATATTCCCCAACGGGGTACTTAGCCAACTTGGATTCGGTCTGAAACTCCGACTTCGGAAAATCTCAGAACGCCAACCTGCACTTGCAAAACTGCTTCTGCATCGGACCACGCGGCAAAAAAGACTGAGGAAATGACGTCGGTCATGCGCATTTGTACCCTGACGTCCTGACGTCAGACTAATGCGCCTTGACCGACGTCAGCCTTATACTTTGGTATTCGGGCCGACTGGGACAACGGACTACCCAAGTGTCAGGACTGCAGCAATGTGAGATGAAGAACATCAGGGTCGGGTGCCGAGATACTTCTGACATGCTTAAATCTGGCTACATTATTATTCTGCGTGAACAGCATGGCTACATGATTATGCTATGGTTTATGAATAAGAAGCTCCTGAGGATTTCTAAGGTAATGTACCCATTTTAGGGCGAAGTTGTTTTTTCAGCTGAGTTAACTGGTTAAGTTCAATGTGTGGCTCAGTTATTAACGGATACTGGTATTACAATGCTACTGGTTAGCACCTTAATGTGCAACAGCTGATGTGAAAATTGGCCTAAAAAGATGTTGACTGCTGCTACTGAATTGTGCAACACTTGACGGGTGTGCATTTGCTCCCCCTGGATGAAGTCAGATTGGGGTATGCTGGGGGGACGATAAACAAGATTTCCTACCTGTGATAACGTGAAGGGGTAAATGCCAGTTTTCTTTTTTTTTTTTTTGGGTGGGAGTAAGGCATGGCAGAAATAACAGTTAATTTATCAGTTGTATTAGTTGGAGAGTTGTCTTAAGAGGTAGCTGGCATAGTGAACGTTAAAAAAGAAGTTATGTACTCACCCATAACGCTCCATGTTTGTAGTTCATCTCGCTCTTCATTCTTACACTTGGGTTCGGAGCCGATCCTCGGATCCGACTCGGCCAATTCACTAGCTCAAAGTCTTCTAGTTAGCTCGTGGTAAAGAGGTATCCCAGAATGCACCACTGACATATCCCAGATCTTGTTTGCTGCTACTAGTAGAAAAACTATAGCGAAAAGAACAAGCCATGGAGAAAAGTCTCAAACGTAGAGACAATAATGGTGTTAATTCCCCAGGTCCTCGAAGGAGGGGGCAGAAAGGTGGGTTAGTAAGAATTTAAGACGAGATGGACTGCAAACATGGAACGTTATGGTGAGTACATAACTTCGTTATGTTCTGTAGTCCTATCTCGCCTTCATTCTTACACTTGGGACAGAGTCCCTAGCACCTTTATGTCGGGCGGCTCACGGAAATATACTTCTGAGTACTGTGGAACCAAAGGAAGATCTGTTCCCGGAAGTCAAGTCCAATTTGTAATGAGTTATAAATGTATGATGGGTAGCCCATGTCGCTGCTGCACAAATGTTACCCATTGAAATTCTGGCTTGGAGGGCCACAGATGTAGAAATAGACCTGGTAGAGTGGGCTTTCACCTTAAAAGGGAGATCTTTGCCACTGGACGTATAAATGAATGAAGTGCAGCTTGAAATCCATCGTGATAAAGTAGGTTTTGAGACTGGTAAACCCATTCTTGAATCTGAAAAGGAAATAAACAATTGATCTGACCTTCTGAAATTCTTGATTCTACGGAGACAGAATCGTAATGGCCTATGAATGTCAAGCTGGTGAAATTTATATTCTGTCTTATTGGAAAAATTTGGGAAGAAGCCAGGTAGTTCAATTGATTGATTGATATTAGCCTGTGAAGAGACCTTGGGAACAAATGAAGGGTTGGTCCATAGGGAAACTCTGTCTCTGCGGAAAACCAAATAAGGCAGCCTAATACAGAGGGCTTGAAGTTCTGAGATCCTTCTTGCAGATGTGATGGCCACTAGAAATATGGTTTTCCATGAAAGGAGTTTGAGATTGCACGTTGCTGACTGTTCAAAGGGAGGAGAAGTAAGTTTATGTAAAACATAATTCAAATCCCAGGGTGCCACAAGGTCCATGACGGGGGTCTCAATGTGGCACCTTTAAGAAAGGCTCTGCACAATCTATGCGCCATAAGGTTAGGTTCATTAGCCAAATGGGAGGTAGAAATAGCTGCCAGTTGAACTTTAATGGTGGCAGCGGCTGACCCTTGATGAAAAAGTTGTTTAAGAAATTCCAAAATCGCAGAGATGGGGGCTGTATAAGGATTGAGATTTCTATCGCGAGCCCAAAAGGAAAACCTTTTCCATTTACTGGCGTAAATCTTTCTTGAAGGTTTGTAAGAAGATGACAGAATATGTACAGCAGGAGAAAAGTCGTGAAGCCTGACTAGCGATGGAACTGGAGCAGCCACGCCATCAAGTTGAGGGTGTGGAGAGAGGGATGGAACACCCCTGACATATGCGTCAGTAGATCTGGCACTGGGTCCAGAATCCAAGGTTCATCCATTAGGTGAGGCCTGAGAAAGGGGAACCAAATCTGATGAGGACAGTAAGAAGCAATGAGGATCATCTTACTTCAAGGATTTTGCTTTCCGAATGACTTTTGATATCAGAGGAAAAGGTGGAAAGGCAAAGAAGTCCCGAGGGCCAATTGTGAACAAGTGCCTCTCTGGGTGTCTCCCCCTTCAGGGGGATCAGGGTGAAGTAGCTGCTGCATTTGGCATTCAGAGGGGTGGCGAAGAGATTGCAGAAAGGCTGTCCCCATCTGCTAAAAATCTGTTCCACAATGTGTAGATTTAGAGACCACTCGTGAGGCATGAGCATTGCCCTGCTGAGCCTGTCGGCTATCACACTGGTTATCCCCGGAATGTGCGTTGCAACCAGAAAGCGTTGGGAAGACATTGCCCACTCCCAAACTCGAAGGGCCTCTCTGCATAGGGGGCAAGATCTAGTCCCTCCTTGTTTGTTTATGTACCATACCACTGACATTGTCCGAGTGAATCGCAATCATCCCAAGAGAAAGAAAGCTGTGAAGTGCTTGCAATGCCAGGAGCACTGCTCTCATCTCCAGGACATTGATATGCAAATTAGCTTTTGTTCTTGCCACGTGCCTTGGACTGTTCTCCCTAGATAATGCCCCCCACCCTATCTGGGAGGCATCTGTGATCACGGTGGCGACTGAGGGAGACAGAATAAATGGTCTGCCTGTAGTCAAATGGCTGGACTGGGTCCACCAGCGAAGACTCTGTTTGCAAGATTCTTATCAGGATGGGGTGAGACAGAGGTAGTTGCTGTAGAGACCACTGGGCGAAGAGTAACCACTGCAGAACTCTCATGTGTAACCTGGCTAATGGGACTAATGTTATCGTGGAGGCCATTGTAGCTAGTACCGTCTTTTGCTTTTCGCTGTGGAAGTAGACTCCAAATTTGTTGCCTGAGATTCTGGACTCTCTCTATGGGGAAGTAAGCCCTCATTGTAACAGTGTTTATTTCTCCGCCAATGAAATTCACATGCTGAGAGGGTGACAATGCAGATTTTTGCCAGTTTATTGTAATTCTTAGTTGCAAGTAAGTCATAATGGTGGTGTCCCTGGCTTGTAATAGTAGATGCCTGGTGGTGGCAGTCAGGAGACAGTCGTCCAGGTACAGAAACACTTGAAATCCAAGACGTCTCAAGTGAGCCGTTACTACTGCCATGCATTTGAACACCCTGGGGGTTGTGGTGAGACCAAAGTCAGAGCATGAAATTGGTAATGACTGGCTCCCAGCCGGAAGCGTGACTCCTTGATGCTCTGTCCATTTTGATGTGGTAGTATGCATCTCTGAGATCTATGGAGCACATCCAAACGTCTTTCCTAACAGCGGGAGTATAGACTGTAATGTGACCATTCGGAACTTGGACTTCTTTACAGATTCTTTTAACTTGCTGAGATCCAAGATGGGTCTCAAGTCCCCTGTTCATTTGGGCACCAAAAAGAATCTGGAGTAAGTCCCTAATCCTACTTGATCTGCGGTGACGTTTTGATGACTTTTCAAGCAACTTTTGGATTTCTACAGTTGCTAAATCCCTGTGATTGGGTGGAACATCCACGATTCTTTTGGTCTGGGGAGGTGGGAAAGAGAAGGGAATACAGTATCCTCTGGTAATTATCCTTTGTACCCACTTGTCTTGTGTGATGTTGTGCCAGGCTTCTGGGTACAAAGACACACGACCCCCGACTGGCTCCAGAGATGCACAGTCGGGCCTCCTTTCAGGAGCACTGGTAGGGACGACCACGAAAGGAATCGCAGTTCCCCTGATTCTGCAGGCCTCCCCTGCCTCTAGGGTGATGTCTACTGTTACTTCCTCCTCCTTTGCCTCTGGAGAAGGAACCACCCTGTGCGTCCTGGAAAAACTTCTGAGACTTTTTAAACCACATCTTTCTGCCCTCTGACCTTTGGGATAGGGTCTGGAAGGAACGGAAAAACCACAGCAGACAGGGCTTTCCCTTCCTGTTCGCACCTGGTGAGGGTGTCCTTTATCTTAAGTCCAAATAATGAACGAGGATCCATCAAAGGGGGTGTTGGTAAAGGTAGACTTGAAGGCCTCAGAAAAATTACACAAGCGCATCCAGGAGTGCCTTCTAAGGGAAACTCCTGAACCTGCTGCCCTACTCTCTCCATCCACTGCATAAGATATCAGTCTCATGGAGGAGTTAACAGAATTTAAGATAGACATCTGTGTGTTAAGCTTATCAGATACCGCTTCAGATACGTTACCTTGAAGAGCATCTCCTAGCTCTTACAGGAGATCTCTCTGGAGCCTAGTGAAATGAGAGAGGTAATTCAGCGATCTAAGTGTGAAAGCCGCTGAAGAAAAGACACGCTTCCCGTACATGTCCATCGTTTAAGAGACTCCTTGCTTGGTGGATGGATAGTTGAGGAAGTCTCAGCTAGTTCCTTTCTGGTGGCTGCTTCCTCTCTTGAAGTACTCGAGGACTAAAACCATAGCATCTGCTGGCACGCCCTTGGTGAGAAATTCATTGTCCTGAGGTGCTGATAGGAATTTATTGGGTAATCTAGGAACTGGTTCCACAGTATCAGGAGATTCCCACACCTTTCGATTCACTAGATCCAACAGTTTGTCGAAAGGTGGAGACACCCAAGAGGCAGAAGGTTGAGATCCCAAAGCCTTCAGGTACACTGACTCCTCATCAGAAAAGGAGGTGGTGGGCCAGCCACCTCTCTGTTTCAGGATCTCAAGGATATCTACAAAGGAGATATCAGAGGACGACTTGGGGGACCCTTCTGACTCGAGGTCAATGTCTGATGTAATGGACTCATCAGGGGAGTCAACATGCTTCCTCTTACAAGTTTTCTTCTGAGTGGGCTCATCAGAAGGGTATTCTGGGGAGGTCTCGGAAGACTGGGGACCACTCATGGAGGGTTCCTGAGGCAGAGAGTCTCTGCTGTGTTAAGTGAGAGAAGGTGCTGAGATGGAGATCAGTGCTTTAGGGGGAAGAGTATTGGTGCCCCTACGTGGAACTGAAGACATGGACAGAAAACTCATCAGCTCGAAGGCCGACCCCCTCGGCTCCGAGGACACCCCTTGTTCCCAAGGAGATAGGCTCTGAGACAGATGTGGGGTCTGAGGTCACCTGAGCTGAAGCACCGAGAGGTAGGCTTGGAACCGAAGAAGTTCAGGTCCAAGCGTCCCCCTTGGGCCCGACCAGAGAGCTTAGGACCCTAGACCCCACTGAAGGTACCGAAGATGTTGGAGTGGATACCGGAACCAAGAGACCCACAGAGGTAGCTGGAACCGACCTTTCCATGGCAAGTGGCATCGACATCGCTGGCTCCGAAGTGCCGGTGTGGCTCGGAGGAGGAATGGCGATAGGGTGAATGGGCTTAGTAGGTTCTGGAGCCGACTGGGATGGAGCCGAAAGTAAATTTGCCAATGCTGATGTCTTCAGAAGTCTGCGCACCACTCTCTCAATGTCATCAGAAAGGCTTCTGGAGGATAACGTAGGGGACCTAGACCGCTGAAAAATTGATGTGTCGGAGAAAACCGGACGAAGTTCCGCCGACCGGCTCCGAGACACAGAAACAGTTATCGGCTCTGTAACTTTTGGAACCAAAACGGATTGCTCCACATCAATCTCTGTCGGCACCGAAACCAATGCTGCCGAAGAGGAAGCAGTTGATTGGGACATTTTCTCTGGCAGTTCCGAAGATACAGAATGAGTAGGAGACCACCTTGTTGCAGGTTTAGCTTTGTCTTTCCTAGATGAAGGTGACTTGAAACCAGACGAGGAAGAAGAAGCCAATTCTTCCTCAAAAGAGTGCTTTAAGAGCCCTTTCAGGATAAGTTTGTTATTCCTCTCTTGAAGTACTCGAGGACTAAAAGCATGGCAAAAGGAGCAAGATTCTTGAAAGTGAATAGCACCTAAGCAATATACGCAAATAGTATGCCCATCTGTCTGGGACATTTTTTCCACACATTTAGAACATTTCTTAAAACCCAAAGGTTTATGGTCTTTCAATTCTTTAGACATATCTACCACCAAATATAGACGCTAGCACAGACAAGGAATACGTACATCTACAGTGATTAGCACTAAAACAAAACAGGAACTACCTCCAATCTAACGGTTAGCCCTGAAGGAAAACCAAAAGACAGAGGACTAGGTCCTCTAACTTAAATGAGCCTAGCCCTAGAGGAAAAGAAAAAGTACAGTTTTGTACCTACCATAAATGTAGATGTTCGAGTGCTAATACAGCTGCAGTCATAACAGATGGGTTATCCTGCCATCAGGCGGGTCCTCGGTCGGCCGAATTCCAAAGTCTAGGTCCGGCGTCGGTTGTCGTCGCTTCTTCCCTGACGTCAGTGCGGCAGGGGTATAAAAGAACCAGCTGACGCCATTTTCTTCAGTTTTTCTTGCCCCAGATGTCAGGTGCCCCCAGAAGGAAGGCAATACATAAATTTGTGTAATAAAGCAGTGCAATATAATCAAAATAAACAAACTTATGCAATGTAATATAATCAAAAAACAGTAGTTTGCAAGCAAATACACCATAAAAGAATACCCCAATCAGGTTGTATGAGGAGGTGTTTGTCATAAGGCCTGTCCCAAGAGGGGATGAAGGGAGGGAAACCTGGACTGCAGCTGTATTAGCACTCAAACATCTACATTTATGGTAGGTACAAAACTGTACTATGTTCATCGTGCATACAGCTGCAGTCATAACAGATGGGTAGAATTCCAAAGCTAAGTAAGGGTGGCAGGCACTAAGTGGAACTAGGAGGGGCTAGGATGCCCTGCAGGACTGCTGTGGCAAAGCCCGCTCTAGATTTAGAGTAAAGTGGAAGGTGATAGTGCTTGGAGAAAGTGTGCACAGAACTCCAAGTGGTTGCTTCCAAAATGTCCTTGGTAGGAACCCCCCTGAGGAAAGCTGCAGAGGTAGCTGTGGCCCTTGTGGAGTGAGATCTGATGCTTGTAGGTACAGTTTTTCCATGAAATGAGTAACAAGAGTGTATGCAGTGGGCTATCCATTTTGAGATTGTCTGTTTGGAGATCGCCTTTCCTTGAGCACCTGTAGCATAGGACACAAAGAGTTGATCTGATTTTCTGAATGGCTTTGTCCTGTCCAAATAATAACGAAGTTGTCTGTGAATGTCCAAGGAATGTAGTGGTCTTTCCCCTTTGTTTTGTGGGTTAGGATAAAAGGTAGGTAAAGTGGATAGTCTGATTCAAGGCTACACTGGATACTACCTTTGGCATAAAGGAAGGGTTGGTTCGTAAGGAAACTCTGTCCTGATGGAAAATGATGAAAGGTTGCACAGCCATGAGGGCCTGTAGTTCCGAAACCCTGCGTGCTGAGGTGATAGCCAGAAGGAAGGCTGTTTTCCATGACAAATATTGCAGTTCTGTTGAAGCAGCTGGCTCAAATGGAGGCAGGGTCAGTTTTTCTAAAATGAAGTTGAGGTCCCAAGTAGACTGGTGGTTTCCTTGGGGGTTTTATATTCTTAGCCCCTCTGAGGAACTGTCTTAAGAGAGGATGAGAGAATAAAGGAGAATCAGTGCTGTATTGTGCAGAAAGGGCTGAAGCATGGATCTTGATGGAGGAGAAGGAAAGTCCACTGTTTAACATCTCAGCTAGGTACTGTAATATGTGAGGTAAATTTAGTACCCAAGGATTCTGGCCCTTTTTCTGATTCCAGGCACAAAACCGTTTCCATTTGGCGGAGTAGGCTTTTCTAGTAGAAGGTCTTCTGGCCTCCAAGATGACATCCTGCACCTCCTTGGAGAGAAGGGTCTGTTGGAAAATCAAGGAATCCTCCATGCGGCTAGATTGAGGGTTTTCAGCTAACTGTGAAGAGTTTTGAAGTTGTGCTGGGTCAACAGAAGAGGCATTAGAGGCAGGATCCATGGTGGGGAATGCATCAGGCTCTTCAGGAGTGGATACCAGTGTTGTCTTGGCCAGTCTGGAGCAATGAGAATCATCTTTGGCCTCTCTGCTATGGCTTTTAATAGAACTTTGGGCAGCAGAAAAAGAGGTGGAAAGGCACAGACTGTCGGTGTTGTCCAAATGAAAGAAAGTGCATCCACTTTCCAGGCCTGTGGATGATAGGTCCTTGAGCAAAATATTTTCAGTTGGTAATTTCTGTGGGTAGCAAAGATATCTATGTCTGGCTGTCACCATGCCTGAATTATCTTTGCGAAAACTTGAGGATGCAACTTCCATTCGTGTGGATCTGTCATATTTCTGCTTAGGTTGTCTGCCCGCATGCTTTCCTTCCCTGGCAGGAATTGTGCTTGAAGTTGGATTTGCAATTCCAGAGCTGTGTTCCAAAGGGGCATGGCTAGTCTGCACAGGGGGTATGAATGAGTTCCTCCCCGTTTGTTTATGTACCACATCACTGTGGTGTTGTATGTCCTTATCAATAGCTGGCCTGGATGCAGTAGGTCTTTGAAGGCCATAATAGCATTTTGTACTGCTAGCATTTCCTTTTGATTGATGTGTAGGTGCTTCTCTTTTTTTGGGACCATTTGCCCTGAATGCACTGATCTGTCATGTGCGCCCCCCAGGCGTAGTCCAAGGCGTCTGTTGTGATGATTTGATTTGCTTGAGGCATGCAGAAGGGGAGACCTATGTTTCTTTGGCATGCTTGAGTCCACCACAGAAATTCCTTTTGAAGACATGGAATGAGTGATATAATTGTTTCCAAGCTGTGGCTGTGTTGAGACCATAAGTTTTTTAGGTACCATTGAAGTTTTCTCATATGCAGCTTTGCACATGGGATCAGCAGGATGCAAGATGCCATGAATCCCAGAGCCTGCAGGACATTCCTTGCAGTCAGCCTGGTGAAGGTTGCCATTTTTCTGAAGTATTGAGATAGTGGCCCTTGTTTCTCTGGCGTGAGGGAGGCCATCTGGGTGTTTGTATTCAAGCTGGCACCCAAGAAAATTATTGCTTGAGAGAGTATTAGTTTTGATTTATTTTTGTTGACTGTGTATCCCAGAAAGTTCAACAATTTTATTACAAATGCCAGGTGTTTTAGAAGTATGTGCTTGCTGTCTGCTTGGATCAGGCAGTCGTCCAGATATGGGTATATTTGTATCCCTTGAAGTCTGCAGAAGGCAATTACTGATGCCAGGCATTTCGTAAACACTCTGGGCGCAGTAGATAAGCCAAAGGGCAATGCAGAGAATTGATAATGGGTTGAACCTGCAAGAAATCTGAGGTATCTTCTGCAATCTTGTCTGATAGGGACATGCAGATATGCCTCCTTGAGGTTCCAAGACTCCTTGCCCAGCATGGGAAGAAGCTGCTGTAATGTGAGCATCTTGAATTTTGGTACGAGTAAATATGTGTTTAGGGTGGATAGGTCCAAAACAGGTCTCCAATCTTTGTCCTTCCTTAGTACCAGGAATAGTCAGGAATAAAAACCTTGACCCTGTTCTTTTGCAGGTACCTCTTGAATTGCTTTCATGTCCATGAGAAATGAAATTTGTTTTTGTGCCTCTGCCCTTTGATTCTGTGGCAGGTCTGGCATGCCTCTCATTTTTGGAAGGGTGTGAAAATGGAATCTGTAGCCTCTGTTTATAATGTCCAGGATCCATTTGTCTTTTGTGACAATATGCCAATTTTTTGAAAATAATGCCAGTTTTCCACCTAAAGGTGCTGCCATTAAAGCTTTGCTTGGCATGCAAAGGGGAAAGTCATTGTGTCTGCTTTCTGAATGACTGTGATCTATCTTCTCCACCTCTTGATGTAGGTGCTTGCTATTGTCTGCCTCTAAATGATCCTTGAGATTGCCCTCTACCCCTTGGACGCCTGTATCTACCTCTTTGAGGTCTGTCCGTGGCTGGAAAGGACCAATTTTTTTGAAGGCCAGTTTCTGCTGAAACATGGAGGCTGTACCTGTAGGAAATCTTTCACTGTTTGCATTGATCTTGCATTTTCCTCCATTTTCTTTAGTACCTCCTCAGCTTTAATAACAAACAATACATCTTTTTGAAAAGGTGCATCTAGTAATTTAGTTTTGACATGATCTGGTAAAGGTTTGCTCTTTGAGCCAAGCATGTCTACGTATGACAGACCTTGTAACAGCAGCTCTACATGAGGCCTCTAAAGCATCAAAACCACATTGCAAGGTATGTTTACCCACTTGCTCTACACTATGTAACAAATCCTGCAACTCCTTTAAATCTGGTTGCTCAGGTTGTGTCATTTTGCTTTTCAAATGAGATAACAAAAACTGTTGATATTTTAACATATGGAACTGACAGTTTAATGCCCTCATGGTTAAAGTGGCCGAGGTGTATACCTTTTTCCCCCACCTTTCTAATGCTCCGGAATCTCTCTCTGAAGGCAATGGGTTTTTTGGCAGTAGAGGCCTTAATTCCCTTGGGACCCTGTGAAATAGTTTCAGGGTCATCAGCATGGCTTTTGTATAGGAATTGGTGTGAATCAGGAACCCGGTAATACCTGTCAGGTTTAACAGGAGCTGAAGGTAAAGAATCTGGGTTTAGGCTGGCTTCTGTGTACACATCATCTAATATATCCAAGACAGGAGGGATAGCCAGAGGCCTGTGCTGGGGAAGCAAGAGAAAATCCCTGAGCCTTTTCTTGGAATCTGAGTAATCTTGGCCTTCCCAGTGAAAGTGTTCCCTCAAGGTATGTAAGGTTTCCCCAAAAGAATAGTCCTCAGGGGGGGGGAGACAGAGGGAATGGACTCCTCAGCATCAGAGTCTTCAAAAGGGGAATATGAATATTCCTGGTCCTCAGAATGTTCTGAGGTAATAGAGGCTTGGTCTGAGGAAGGGTAGTCTTCCTCCAATCTGGGCCTTTTGTCCGAGGGGGGTTGAGAACCCCTGATAAGAGTAATCAAATCCTCAGCCATTTTGAGCATGTATTTTTTAGGCATGGGGCCTTGAGAGGGGCTCTGTGGAGCTTGTCTTTTAGTTTTCATGGCTGCTTTAGATTTTGTGAAAGCCTTAATGGAAAAAGAGGAAGGCCTGAAGACACCTTGAGAAGTGGCAGGCCTGTCTAAACTCTGAGTTTCCCCGCAAAGAGTGGCGTCGGTATCTGTAGTCATAGTGGGGGCCGAGGAGCCTGAGACTTCGGGCACAGAAGACACCGCTAAAGAAGCGTCATCGGTACTCAGGGGCTGCGTAGGTGCCTCGCTGAGAACCGGAGCACCGGTATCCGGCTTTAGCGTAGTGTCGGTAGAAGTCGCGGACCTCGTATGTCGGTCCTTATCTTTGCGTCTTTTACTCAAAACTGGAGTTGGAGTATCTGACGACATAATGTAATTAAATTTTTTACCAAAATAGTGTTGGGTGAACTCCGCCCGACGCTTAATAGTGCGTTTGTTGAATCTAGCACAAAAACGGCAGGCTGAGACGTTGTGGTCTGGGCCTAAGCAAGGAATACAGAAGGAATGGAAATCCTTATGCGGTATTTGCTTCCCACATCAATTATTAACTTTGCCTGACATCGGTCTGAGGCAAGAAAAGTTTCCCCAACGGGGTACTTAGCTTTCAAGAAGACTTCAGATGAAATATTTTCGTAAATCTCAGGAGTTGGCCGATCGGCACTTGCGAACTGCTTCTGCTTCGGGCACCGCGCGGCAAGAAAGACTGGAGAAAATGGCGTCGGCTGGTTCTTTTATACCCTGGCCGCACTGACGTCAGGGAAGAAGCGACGACAACCGACGTCGGACCTAGACTTTGGAATTCGGCCGACCGAGGACCCGCCCGACGGCAGGAAAACCCATCTGTTATGACTGCAGCTGTATGCACGATGAACATCACAAACAGACAGAGGATTAGGTCCTCTAACTTAAGCGGGCCTAGCCCCTGGTGAAAGGATAGTTCATGAAGAGAAGGGAACAACCAGGCACTAGCCCACACTGCAAATCCAAACAGCGAGTGCAGGGATACAACAAACGGGCCTGCGGAAGAACGGCCAAGAAAAAAAAAACAGCAGAAAACAATGCTACACAAGGTTTAGCAATAGATATCAGAACTAGTAACGAATACTAATACAGATTAATAATAAGAAAAAATGTCACTTAGCCACGGCCAAGAAGAAACACTTCTGAACTCGTCGATCAGCAAATGAGATCTGGGATATGTCAGTGGTGCATTCTGGGATACCTCCTTATCACGAGCCAACTAGAAAACTTTGAGCTAGCGAATTGGCCAAGTCGGAGCGGAGGATCAGCTCCAAACCGAAGTATAAGAATGACTACAGAACATCCCTATTTTAACCTTTCTCTCCATTACAAAGGGAAAAAGGCTGATTTCCAGTGACTGGGTTATACTGTACACTGATGCAGTGAATCACGACTTTATACTGTTAAATGAAAAGGCATAATAATAGAACTAAACAAAACAATGTAGTATGGGTTACCAGTGTGGGAGATGACTAGGACACAAGCAGAACTTAATAAATGTTGGCAGCATTAGCTAGGTCATGAAGACACTACCTCCAAGTGCATTTCAACAGTAAGTGTATGATTGTTCTGTAATACTGCATAACATTTTGAAGTGTATGTACTGACAGAATCTAATACTTTAACTGGGCATTTTTTTTCTCTTGGAGACTGGGGAAACCAATAGATGATGCAACCATCTGAAATGTCGGGACCTGCAAGAATGGATCCTGAAATGCAGAGACTGAAGGACCAAATGATCAGACTTGTAAATATCAAGTCCAAGATGCCTTTTCTCTGGATATTCCCTTTTCTCCAAGGTATGGAGATCTCAGATTTGGTATACATACAAGCTCAAGAGGTATGGGGGCTTGCCCCTACTGCAAAATAGTTTTGAGAAAAGCAATTTTCAAGATTTACTCTTCTCTGGGTTTTCAGTCTTTTTTCTCTTTGGGACTTATCATTTTGACTGCCGACACTTCAATAAGGAGCTGTAGATGATTCACAAAAACAGCTATCAAATGTCTGCACTACTATTCACAAAATGTCCAATAAATAAATATGAAAAAAGCTACACACAAGCAAGGCACTTGACATTCCACTCAGATGGCAGCTTATGGACACAGCTCTGGTCTTCTTTGAGGTCAAAGGGACAGGAGTTAAGAGATACCACCAAAATGCCTTAAAGGCACTGTGAAAGATGGCTCCAGGAGATGAATACCCAAGGATTCGCCTTTGCCTTTTCCTTTGGAATGTCTAAGGCACATTTAACAGGAAATTGATACACTCTTGAGACTAGTTTAAGCTGAATCCCAGGATCTTAACAATGACAAGAGAGATGCCCCACCATAATATGGACTGGCAAAGTACTCAAAGTCATAGTCTCCAAGTGGTTTTATAATCACCCACCTCATCCCAGAAACTAGCAAACTGCAAGGGAATACCAATGCTCACTAATGTAAACTGAACAGTGACGACAAAAGTGTGTGACACAACAGTGTTCCAGAATTCAACTGCACAGTAGCCAAAGGAAATGCATACTGGGAAGAAGTACAACATGGACTTCAGACTGAACTCTTTAATGGTGTTTTTGTACACAAGTAAATGAAGCTTGAAGCAATCATCACCTTGACTTCTAAGTTTTGAGGTACAAACCCTAGTGTGAAATGACGGCGTACTCTTCTTGATTGGAACCCTGCCTGCCCACATGGGATGGATAAAACACAACAGTCATCAGTCTCAAATACCTCCAATTTGTGTCATAATTACTCAAGACCACTCCATGAGATCATGAAAGCCCACCTCAAACTCATTATGGCATCAGAAACCCAGGGTACACCCCTCACAGTGGAAGCAGATGGCAAGCCTCCTTAAATCTCTTCTCTCAAATGAGGTTGAGGACTGCCTCAGGCTGGAATTCTTACTAGTTAGACAGCTCACAACCTCCAAGTTTCTGGGAAACGGCTGAACACCACATTTCAGCTTAGACAGGCTTAAACCTGAACCTGGGCTTCAACTGTTCATGTCTGTAGTGATGTTTTGGCTTAGGTTTAGGACAGCAAAGAAAAACTTCCACTGGTCTCCATGTGAAGAACTGTCTACCACTGTCACTAAAAAACAGACCAACAGAGTATCCATCATCTATCAGTGAGTAGCTGAGTTGAACCTATGACACTTGCAGTTGCTGTTTATGTCACGCACTCCCCGTGACAGCACAGACAGTGCTAGTACAGATCTTGACTTGTAACTTCAATGGTTCAACACTGGAGACAACACTTTGAGAATACTTAATCAGTGGCTAGACCACATAGAACAGCTGCACAGCAAAAGTAGAAACATCCTATTTAAAAGCAGAGGTATTTCGTGAATGATGGCTTTATAAGAATATGAACACAGATACCATCTAGGCACTGCTGCCATGTGGAAAATGTGCTGCACGTGTGTCACCAGTCATAAGGGCTGCTACTGTGAACTCGGTTAGTATGAATTAATTGAAAAGCATTTGATAAATCTAAGCTAGGACTTCATATTACCTTCTCTTTGAACACTGCAGAGAACTCTGAATAAAAATCCACCCCACTGTCAAGCATGTAAGGACCAAATGTACTGCTTGCTGTTTTAAAAGCTGTAAGGCTAGGTCTACGCCAAAAAGTACCTAACTGACTGGTACCTTTAGCAGAGGGGGCAATACAGGCAAGTCATCAAGCCTACTGAAGTACCCACTTCTCTCTGTTACTATGATATTATGCAGTACTAGAATGTTCCTCCTACTGAGCAGGTGTGTGAGGTGATCTGGGCATAACCCAAAAAGTTCTTTTGAGGGAGAGAGGAAAGAAGGCTACATTTGGTTTACAGTATTATCGCTGTCTTTCTGAATACTACTGCTTCTTAGAATACCTTTATGCATATTGTTAATTCCTAGTGTCAAGAAAGTAACATATACATTCTTACCATATTACCAAATGTCTCTCAGTGATGGCCACGGTTGATAATTATTTCATTAACTAAAATTCTGTTTTTAACAGAATCCCCAGCTGATGCAAAGGACATAGCTCAAATGATAGAGCACTTGCTTCTGAATGCAAGAGGTAGCGACATCAATGCCCACGTTCTCCAGCTTTTAGGCCTGGCATCCATGTGCCTTATGTACACAGCTTGCTTATAAATGCCTTGCCCTTCAATTTGCTATTTGGATATAGGATATCATTATTCTTTTGGGAAAACTTGGCTAGACTTAGAAAGGCCCCCTGGGTTGTTAAAATAGTAACAGTCTGTGAATCTATAAATCTGCATACTCCGTGACATAATGCAACTGACAACCAAACTTTTTTGGGTCCAAGAGCTTGCTAGTTTGTAGTCTAGTTTCTAGTGAGCCCATACACGGAAATAAAAAAAGTAAATCTAAAGTGGCATAAAAATAGGCTTGCGAGATTAAGTGAATATTCCAACAGCTGTTGCTGAGAGAAAGGTGGCATATTCATTTCTGAGCCATCATGGCAAGACCTTTATAGCAGATCAACAGAAATAAGGTATCTGTTTTATCAAATTACAAAGATAATCCTTGATGGGCTGAATCCTGAGGAGGAGGATAGCACTAGGCAAACTGTTAAGGAAAAAAACGCAGCTTAAGACGATGCTTTCTGAAAGTGTGTAGCAAGGAACAATTGGTGGCAGCATAAATATCTGTAAGACAATAGATTCTTGAAGCAAATACAGGAGAGGCAGCCACTAAAAAGTGGTTGGCCAACTAATGGTAAATACTCATCTGACAATCCATAAGGAAAATTAATGCTTTGCAATGGTAAGCCCTACTCTTGTTAAAGGTAGTGAAGAGACTGTATGTGTTTTTAAACTTGTGAACCTCCTCAGTTATCTCCCAAGGCCGTGTTGATTAGTGCACAGCCATAGTATTAAAGACCCTTGCTATCTCCTGTAGCAGGTGACTGAAAATCTGCTTCAGGGAAATCTCCAAAACATTTTTTTTGGAAGAAGCTAGATTCATCATGAGAGACATCTGGTTTTGGTAAAAAGAATTAGCTCCCTACATAACAGCATAGAGTCCTGAGATGCAAAGAGGTAATCACCAGCACAAAAACTACAGTTGTGCAAGGCACTTATAATAGTAGCACAAATACATGTACAGCATCAGTCTTACAGTAATCACCAATGAGATCTAGGCTGAAGGCAAAGTCTAAATGACTTCCACAATTGTAAACCCACCCCCACCCACCAAGCAAGCAATCAGACTTTCTATTTTCCAGGAACACTGACATGTACAAGGTATAAGGAAAAATAAGCCCATGCCATCTTCACCCCTCCCCGGGGTGGGGTAAGGAATTCCATATTCCACTATGCTGGGAGAGCAAAATAACAATGGAGGGAAGCTTCAAGACGTGCTACCAAGTCAGGAAAAACAGGATAAGGAGGAAGAAAATGTAATGGAGATAAACTAACAAATGGCACCCACCCCAGCCAAGTATACGAGTTAGAGGGGAAGGAGAGAGGGAAACTTTTAGTTATGTACTCACCATAACTTCAGATGTTTGGGATCCATCTCGCCTACATTCTGACTGATGGGTTCGGAGCCGATCCCTCGGCTCCGACTCGGCACGCTTATGCCAAAGAGCGAAGTCTCTTATTGGCTGAGCTTACTATATCCCAGGATGCACCACTACCAGTCCCCCAGATCTAGTTTGTCCGCATACATGCACACATGCAAGCACTGCTTATATAACATCGTCAGAAGAAACAAGATAAAACAGTAGAACTCAAAACCGTTCAATCTCTTCTGATCTCCAAGGCCGGGGGAAGGAGGGTGGGTATTAGGAATGTAGGCGAGATGGATCCCAAACATCTGAAGTTATGGTGAGTACATAACTAAAAGATGTTATGTGATCCTATCTCGCCTACATTCTGACTGATGGGACAGCGTCCCTAGCACCTGAATCCTGGGTGGCTCACTGGAAAACACTCCTGAGTACCGTGGAACCAAATGATGCTCGCCCTTTAGATGCCACATCCAATTTATAGTGGGAAATGAAAGTGTGCAAATTGGACCAAGTAGCCGCAGCACAAATCTCAGAAATAGCGAGCTTGGAATGAAAAGCTATAGAAGTAGCCATAGCCCTGGTAGAGTGAGCTTTGATAGATGTTGTAAGTTGCTTATTTGAAGAGGAATAAGCCTGAGTTATACAATCTCTAATCCATTTGGAGATAGTAGCTTTTGTGATGGTTTTACCCAATTTATTGTCTGAGAAGGACACAAACAACTGGTCTGATTTACGAATTTGCTGAGTCCTGTCTAGATAGAAGCGCAATTGCCTGTGAACATCCAATTTATGGAGAGTGTATTCTGCTTCATTGGAGAATTTTGGAAAGAAAACTGGTAGCTCTAGAGATTGTTGGAGACAGAGATTAGAACAGACCTTTGGGACAAAAGATGGATTAGGCCTAAGTGATACTCTATCCTTGTGAAAAATCAAATACGGTGGTTTGATAGATAGGGCTTGAAGCTCTGAAACTCTTCTTGCAGAGGTAATTGCAACTAAGAAGGCAGTTTTCCAAGACAGATATTTCAACTCACATGTAGCAGCCGGTTCGAAAGGGGAAGATGTTAATGCACGAAGCACCAAATCAAGATCCCACGGAGGCGCAGGATGAAAAACTGGGGGTCTTAACAGCCCCGCACCTTTAATGAAAGTTTTGCATAATCTGTTGCTCATCAACGGAGGATCCATGGATTCGTGAAATTTAGAGATAGCTGCTAGTTGGACTTTAATAGTAGAGACTGAAGATCCTTGATTAAACAAGGATGTTAAAAATTTCAAAACCTCTGGGATCGGGGCAGTGATAGGGTCTAAGCCCCTGAGTTGAGCCCAGATAGCAAACCTCTTCCACTTACTGAGGTACAATTTCTTAGTGGTGGGTTTGTGGGCCGAAGATAAAATGTGAATAACTTCCGGGTCTAAGATGTGATTTCTGACTAAAGTCGGAAGTGGAGGAGCCAAGCTGTCAACTTCAAAGTGTGAAGGGACTGGTGTTGTCGTCCCGACTGATGAATTAGCAGATCCGAGTTAGATCTAAAACCAAGGATCGTCCACGCATGTTTCTTCAGGTAGGGAAACCATACCTGACGAGGCCAGTACGGAGCAATTAGTATCATTGTGGACCCCAATTGAGAAGCTTTCTGAATGACTTTGGGGAGAAGTGGAATCGGAGGAAAGGCATAAAGTAGCCCTGTTGGCCAAGGTTGTGCTAGAGCATCCATAGCTGCTTCCCCCTGATGTGGAGTCAAGGAGAAGAACCTTTTGCACTTTGTGTTTTGTGGTGTTGCAAACAGGTCGAGCAGCGTCCCCCATCTTCTGAAAACCTGAGCTGCTACTGTTTCGTTCAGGGACCACTCGTGAGGAGAGAGAATTGTCCTGCTTAATCTGCCTGCCAATATATTGGATTTCCCCGGAATGTGGGTCGCTACCAAGAAACGGCTGGTAGCTACAGCCCATTCCCACACTCTCATGGCCTCTCTGCAAAGGGGGTAAGATCTGGTCCCTCCTTGTTTGTTTAGATACCAGACCACCGACATGTTGTCTGTGTGGATAGCGATAATGCCCTGCGGGAGAAACTTGTGGAGGGCCTGTAGGGACAGAAGTACAGCCCTCATCTCCAATACATTGATGTGGAGAAAGGTTTCGTCTGGAAGCCAGGAACCCTGAACTAACCTGCCCAGACAATGCCCCCCCCACCCTGTCTGGGAGGCATCCGTCGTCAGGGTGACCACTGGAGGGGGGATAACAAAAGGACTTCCCTGATTCAGATTGGATGGCTGAAGCCACCAGCGAAGGTCCCGTTTGCACGTTTCTGTAATCATAATGGGGTGATTGAGGGGAAGATCCTGAAAGGACCACTGTGTCGATAATAGCCACTGAAGAATCCTCATGTGCAATCTTGCCAGAGGAACTAGGAGAACCGTGGCAGACATCGAACCTAAAAGTTGCAGGACCATCCTGGCTGGGGCCTTGGATCTTGAAAGCAGGGCTTGAACTTGGCCTTGTAAAGTTTGAATCCTTTCGGTAGGAAGTAAAGCAGCATCAATTTTGAGTCTATCTCTGCTCCTATGAACCTTATGCTGAGAGGGCAGCAAGACAGACTTTGACCAATTGAATGTAATTCCCAGGGTAGCACCCAGGGAAATGGTGGCTTTGAGGTTGTCCATTAGTAGATGACTGGTGGTGGCAGTCAGGAGCCAGTCGTCCAGATAGGGAAACACTTGGAATCCAAGACTCCTCAGGTGAGCAGTTACTACTGCCAAACACTTGGTGAACACCCTGGGGGCTGTGGTGAGACCAAAGGGCAGTGCACAAAATTGGAAATGACTGTCTCCCAGGCTGAAGCGCAGATACTTCCTGGACGCCCGATGTATCGGTATGTGAGAATAGGCGTCCTTGAGATCTATGGAGCACATCCAAACATCCTTCTCCAATAATGGGAGAATGGATTGTAACGTGACCATTCGGTATTTGGATTTCGTGACGGATTGGTTTAGTCTGCTGAGATCCAATATTGGTCTCAGGTCCCCTGTCTTTTTTGGCACTAAAAAGAACCTTGAGTAATTTCTGGATCCGATCTGGTCTGTGGGGACTGGTTGGATGACTCCTTTTCTAGCAGCTTTAACGCTTCTGCGGCTGCAATTTCCCTTTGACTGGGTGGTGGGTCCGGGATTTTTGGACGGTGGGGGTGAGTGTGTGAAGGGAATGGTGTAACCTCCGGCAATAATCCGAAGCACCCATCTGTCCTGAGTGATAGACTCCCAGGCTTTTAGGTGCTTGGCAAAATGGCACCCGACTGGCTCCGGAGCAGCACAGCCGGGCAATCCCTCATGAAGTGTGGGAGGCTGAAGAGCCACGAAAGGACTCGCGGTCTCCAGAATTGCGGGCCCTCTGCCGCCTCTGGGACGGCGTCTTCCAGAAAAATTTCCCGTCCTCTGCCTCTGGAAGGGGAATCTTCCTGCTGTTGAGGGAAAAACGTGATTTGCGGAACCACATCTTCCCTCCTCCTTTAGCCTTGGGATAAGGCCGAAAGGGAGTGGAATAACGTGCACCTATGGCAGATAAAGTTTTTCCTTCTTGCTCACAGCGGGTAAGAGTGTCTTTAACCTTAGGTCCAAACAAAGAGGACCCATCAAAGGGAGCGTCGTGAAGGAAGACTTGAAGGCCTCCAAAAATGACACAAACGGAGCCAGGCTTGTCTCCGTGAGCCACGCCTGTGCCTGCCGCTCTACCGCCCCTTGGCCGCATATGAAATGAGCCTCATGGACGAGTTAGAAATTGAAGTAAGGATAGCCAACTGAGAGCTAACCGACTGGGCTAGCTGCTCAGGTAGGTTACCCGAGAGGAATCTGACAGCTCCTTGACCAGATCCCTCTGAAGTCTGGTAAAATGTGCCAAATAATTCAGGGACCTTAAAGTAAAGGCCGCTGAAGTCAGGGTGCGCTTCCGTGCATCGTCCATGCTCCTAGACTCCTTATTAGGAGGATGGACGGACGTTGAAGCCTCTGCCACGTCCTGTTGTGTAGCAGATGCCACCACCATGGCATCTACAGCCACGCCTTTAGTCAGGAACTCCTTCTCGGGTGGGGCAGACAAAAATTTGTTAGGACGAGAAGGGACTGGTTCCACGGTATCTGGATGTTCCCACGCCCTCCGACAAACCAAATCCAGGAGCTCGTCGAAGGGCGGAGACACCCAGGAGGCGGAGGGCTGAGCCCCAAAGGCCTTGAGAAGCACTGACTCATCAGCAGAGGGGGGTTTGGATATCTAGCCACCTCGTTGTTTGAGGATCTCTAAAATGTCTGCAAATGAGACATCATCCGAGGACGACTTCGGGGACCCCTCCGCATCATCAAGATCAGTGTCCGATGTAATAGACTCGGGGGAGTCCACGTGCTTCCTCTTGCACGATCTCTTCCTTGGGGGCTCCTCTGAAGACAACTCCGAAGAACCCTCAGGAGGAGGGGAACCCCCAGTGGGGGTAACCTCAGGCCCAGGGGCTCCGCTGCCTAAGGACAGGGGAACTGCCAAAGACCCAGTCTCCACGCCCAGGGAAGGTGCCGGTAAAGCCGGAGAGATGGCCGAAGAAGACTTGGCCAAGGCACTCCTCATAGCTCTGAAAGCCGGACCCCCAGAATCCTGGGAGTGTCCGGTCCCCGGAGCCATGATAGCAGACGGAAGTCCCGCAGCCGAAGCACCGAGAGGGAGGCTCGGAACCGACAGCATAGGTCCCGAAACATCACCCCCGGGTCCAGCCGAAGAAGTCCGTGTACCAAACTCGGACCCGAAGGCCGGGGTTGGAGTAAGGGTCGGAGCAGACCCTAAGACCTCCACCGGCTCCAACAGCACCTGCTCCGATGGAGCCGAAGCGGTCGGAGGAGGAATGGCAATGACATGGGCATGGGCCGTCGGCTCGAAGCCAACTGGGTCGGAGCGAAACAAATTTTTGAAAGACTGGGGACTGGAACAGTCTTTGGAGCACCCTGTCTATGTCCGAATCTGACATCCTCGATGACCTAGAGGATACTGAACGGGTTCGAGATGGCCTCTCCAACGGCCCCAAGGGGCTAGGGGACCGGCTCGAGGCGACTCGATGACTATCGGCGCCGAAGGAATACCCAAACTAGTTTCCATCGGTGCCGAGGAGGACTTGGCGCCGAGGAGGAAGTGTCTGAGCGGACAACCTTCATCGGCTCCGAGACCAGTGGAGCTGACGAAGATGACCCGCCTCTCGATGCCCCAGCCATCGGCTCCGAAGCCAGAGGAGTCGAGACTGGTGGCATCGAGGCAGACCGTTCCGCCCTCGGCTCCGAAGTCCTTGGAGCCGAAGGAGAAACCTGCCTATGTCTTTTGGCGGTCGGATCCGACGGACTGGTCGGAGCGCCCTTTCTTTAGCAGGAGAAGGAGAGGATGCTAAAGCTTCTTCAAAGGAGGGTTTTATAAGGCCTTTTAATATGAGCTTATTTTTCCTCTCTTGGAGGACCCTCGAGGAAAAAGCGTGACACACGCTGCAGGACTCCTGCAAATGTTTTGCACCCAAACAATAAACACAGAGAGAGTGGTCATCTGTGATAGACATTTTAAAGTTGCACTTGGTGCACTTTTTAAAGCCTGAAGGCCTAGGTACCTGAGACATTCCTGTAAATTATCAGTGAACTAGCCAAAACACAGTACAAACACTGTAATTATGACAGAAAAAGAAATTTTCTCTGCTTTGTCCTTCTTTAAAAGAAAGAGAAACTATCAGCAGTCTAAAGGATCCGAGATCCCTAAACAGAACAGAAGTCACCTAACAACCAAAAAGACCGGGACACTCACAACACAAGAATTTACCAAGTAAATTTCTCCAAACGCACTCTAAACACAAGATAGCTGTTAAAACAGCTTTTAGTTGAAGAATAAAGAAATTCCTAACAGAAAGTTAGTGAAAATAATCACTACTTAGCTCAGCCAGCTCGAGACCACGTCTTGACTTGTTAGCGGCAAACGAGATCTGGGGGACTGGTAGTGGTGCATCCTGGGATATAGTAAGCTCAGCCAATAAGAGACTTCGCTCTTTGGCATAAGCGTGCCGAGTCGGAGCCGAGGGATCGGCTCCGAACCCATCAGTCAGAATGTAGGCGAGATAGGATCACATAACATCTACACTTACATCCACTATGGTAAGTTCCTTATACATACTAGTACAGGTGACTGATGCAGTCATAAATAGTGGAAAGATTCACAAACCTTACTAAGTAAGGGCAGAGGAGCATTACATAATTTTGTGGTGGAATGCAGATGTCCTAGAAAACAGAGCCAGCAAATTTTATTCTGCTCTCAGAAAGACATGCATTCTTGGGAAAAAGTATGACCAAGGACAAAATGTGTGTCCTCTAAAATGACACATGCCCATGCTCGAGGAGTGCTGCAGTAGTTGAAGTAACCTTTAAGAGTTTGGGGACTGACTTGCTCCAACAAATTATTTTTCTAACCTGTTAATAACAGAGACAATAGGCTGGACATTTAGAAAATGTTTACTAAGAAACTGAGCTACCCTCTGTGGGTAAGCAAGAACACAACTGGTCTGTGTAATATCTAGTCCTGTGTAAACAACATTGGAGTTCTCTGTGCACAATTAATGCAAAATCCCCCCTCTCGAATTTTGAGAGCTATTAATAAAGATAAATAGTACGAATTGGTTTAATGCAAGTTCTGCAACCATGCTTGGAACAAAGGAAGGGTTGGTGAGCAGGTTATTATTAAGGAAAACTAAAATGGGCTTTTTGTGTATCAGTGCTTGAAGCTTTCAAATCTTCCTAGTATACAAAATGGCTACCAAAAGTATTATCTTCCAGGTTAAATATTTTAAGGGTGTAGTGGCTGCTGACTCAAAGCAAGTTTTTCTAATACAAAGGTCAAGTCTTACTGATGAACCACAGACTTTCTAGGTAGCCTCAAGTGCAAATCCCCTTTTAGGGATTGTTTCACTGGCTACACAGATGTCAGTGGTGGATCCAGTAGCAGACAGATATACATGAAAGGTGGACCTTGAAAGGAATATGCTAGTCCCTCAGCAAACTGACCTGGCAAGCAAAACAGAAACAGAGGGGAATCCAGCTACATTCTACTTCCTGGCCCTTCCTTCAGCACCAAAGAGAGGAGATTTTCCATTTGGGTGGCTAAGAATTTCTGGATTAATGTCTTCTAGTTTTTCTCAATGCTCAATCCTTCCTCTGAAAACAAGGGCCTAAAAAGAAGAGGAGACAGATTTGTCAGCAGTTAAGTTTAGTAAATGCAGGTTGGGGTGCATTAAGGACTCCATGTTCTCGGTCAAGAGGTGTATTTGCAGATATAGGATTACAGGCTTCTCCACCATTAGCTTCATTACAAGGGAGAACCAATGCTGCCTTGGCCAAAGGAGAAGCTATAAGACTCACTTTTGGCCCCTCCTCCCTTACCTACTGGATCCCCCTGAGGATAGGAGGAGGATGCTCAGAAGAAATGTTTACAGAAACAAAACTATCCATCTGGAGCACAATTTCTGTTAGTAACATGTTTGAAGAAGCAAAAAAAGACCATCTCTGCAACACACTACCTATGCATCTGGTCCAGACATGTATCCCTGCCCAGCATTCATTCAAGTGGGTCTAGTATTACACTGAGGTGGTCCACCAAAGTACTCCTCTGGCTTAGGATGTAGGAAGTCCTGGGAGTCATGCCTGATTCCACTAGTACTCTCCCAAGCTTGCACGGCTAGCCTGCATATGAAATAAGAATGTTCTCCAGCCTGCTGATGTACCACATTGACTTAGTACTGTCTGTGATTAGATGCAATACTCCTTGTCCTCAAGGGTGCTTGAAAGTCTTGAGGTATGGGATATCCATCAAAATCTCAAGACACTGATGTGCCTCTTCAATTAGACTTTGCATCAGTGGCCCTGAATGGTCCAACATGTTGTAACGAGTGCCCTATGCAATATCTGAAGTCTCAGTAATCAGGATCTGCATATTTGCTCGCAAACAGAATGAAGGGCCCATACTCTTGTTGACCAGTGTACTTCACCAAAGAATTTCCTTTTTGAATGAGGGAAGCACTGGACAGGAGGGACGGGACTGGAGGACAGGGCAGTGTTTTATCACACTCGTACTCCAATGAAAAGGGAATTGGGATATACAGGTAAAATATTCCTCTCTTCTGATTCTGATAAATTAAGACTTTTCCAAGGGGAAGGTACATCTCATCAAGGAATAGGTTACTTCCAAACCTAGGACTAGTTAGACTTAGGTTGAGAATGCAGAAAACTTGAGAGTAGTTCTGGGTTAACCACTGCTAGTCTGGAAGGGAAGCTTGGATTAATGGGTCAGAAGAATTGCCTAAGTCTAGGGACTCCAGAGGTGGAAACACATTAGGCATAACCTTTGTCAGTGACCTAGGGTTGTGTTCTCTGGCTTTTTAAATGACTTGGTCACTAGAGAAGACAGGATAAAGGACCAGGAATCCTGAGCATCCCTTCAAGCATTGCAAATGTCCACTTAACTAAAATGTGAACACCCTCTTCCCCAGCCAACTCAAGAAGATAAAGTTTGCATGACTTGGAGCAGATGACTGCAGAATCAGACAATATGGCCTTGATGGACATACCAAATACTTTAAGATGTTAAGAGGTAACACCAGAGGCCTCAGTCAGTGCAAGTAAAAGGACCACACCCAAAGCCGCTGGGCAGAGGAAATTCAAGCACTGTGTAGAGGACTCTGGATTCTGTATATGGCAAGTCCTGTCTAATGTGAAAACGTCTATTCAAAGGAAACCTCATCTCTCAGCAATATACTTAAGTCTGTTGATAGTGGCCTGCCCTGGGAGAACTCTCTGTTCAGTCCATCAGCAGAATGCTTTCCTAAGGTAAGGGATAGGGGGAACTACCTGGCACAAAGTATGAGCATGCTGCCGCCATCAAAAGTTCTTGAGTTATCAATGGAATTTCCTTATACATAACCTGGCTAGGAGAGCATGGTCCTGAGGAGCCCTCTGGCTGATATTTCTAACTTCTGTGATACAGCCATAAAATAAGCTTTCAGCTAGAACAGTCCAGTCTTGGGAAAGCAAAGTTGTCCCTTGTCAGTATCCAGAAATCCCAGGAAAAAAAGTTAAAAGAAAAACTGGTCAAACAATGTACAACAAACTTCAGCAACCTCTAAACTCCTGCTGACTGAAACTGGATTAGGCAATTGTCCAGGCAGCGTAAAGTATGCAAATCATATATTTTTCCATATACTGACTGAACATATGAGGAACAGCCTGGGGACCTTGAATCTTCATTTCTGCCTAACATCTTTATGGATGGGAAGGTGGTGGTACGTATCTCTCGGGTCCAAAGCACCAATAAGGATTCTGGGATCAGAAGTGCAGCAAACTTGCATGGTCAGCTTCTTCAACTTGGTTAACATTAGGAATCTGCTTAGTCTCAAAAGATACAAGATGGACCTCAATGGGCAATCTTTCTCTGCCACTAGGAAGAGCCTGAAGCAAAATACTTTAATGTGTTTTTCCCTCAAGGAATTCTTTCCACATCCCTACAAGAAAGGGCATGACTCGCAAGGGCAGCTAGCTTAGTACTAGTCTATGAACCTATGAGCCAGCCCACTGTCAGGCTCAAAAATCACAGTAATCCATCCCCAAGCAAGAAGCCAAGCATATCAACACAGCCTCCGGGTAAAAAGTTGAAAGTGAAGAATCTACCACAACCAGAAGGATCAGCCTCCAAAGCCCACTGGGCAAATCATCTGAGCCTGGTCAAGTGTGGTTAGAAATTCAGAGAGTGAAACAAAAAGAAGAAACTGTCAGAAGAAAGGAGTACCCAGAAACAGCTCACACTCAATTGACATTTCTGAAGTGGATGGTTCTCCCAGTTAGGTGAAACCAAGGAAGCCCAACTGTGTTGCCACACAAGAGTCTACATGGTGCAGAGGAAACTTAGGAACACTTGCCTCTGTGCTTAGGGTGTGTCTGGGAGATTTCTTTCACTGCAAGTATTAAGAAGGCAATGAACAAGGATTACAACAAAAGCCTATTTCTACAGAAGGAAGCCTCAGACAGAATGCTGCTAAGGCCATTGTTTAGAGGTGACAATCTCAGCCAAAGCATGTGCTGCAGGCAGATGGCTGCGTTAGCTGCCTCAGCCATAGCATCCAACAGAGCACCAAGACAACTGAAGTGAAAATGCACCAGCCAAACAAAGGACAATCTCAAGACAAGATACTCTCTGATCCCAAACTCAGGAAAGGCCCTGAGCACTACAGGCATGGACTCTGATAAGAAGTCGCCCAAACTGGAGTGGTGGTTTGCACAGATGGGGGCCTTCAGCCTGAATATAGTAGAATAATATAGCTTCTAGTCAGACCAGTTCCCCACTTGGGTTACCTTACTTGCCAGATGAAATGTTACATGCACTGGACTATGGGAACATGTCCATGGAGACCATGCAGAAGTCAGCCTTGAAATACTTAGAAAAACTACAATTTGACAGGGGGTGATAAAGTCAGCTGCTCTGCAAGCTGCAGCACCAGAATGAGGCTGGTTCAAAGTTTCCCTGATAATATTCACATAGAGTGGCTTCCAAGGGACATACAAAATGAGGAGTCTGACAACACATCCCATGAACAATGAAAGCAAACAGCCAAGGAAGGTTTCATTTACCACGCACGTTCTCAATAAAAAAGATAACATTTCATGAAGAGCTCAGAAAATGAGGACGGCCTACATACCACCTGTCCTACATAGTACAGCTTATCACACTGGAAGCAGTGATGAAAGCAGTCTACAGATTGCACCGGAATAGCTGCAGGGAACTGATCCAACTGAAGTCTGCAGGTAAGGAGAATATGAGCATTGTTGGGTGATAGCAATATACATGTAACCTGTCCTCGATGGCAAAATTCTTCACTTGTAACTCTAGCTCTCAATTTGTCAAAATGCCTGCCCATTCAAACCCATATTTCAAACACAGTGGCAGGCTCATCCACTCTCTTTCATTATTATGGCTGACCATACCAGCTGGGCTTTAAATGAAATCTTACCAGACAAAACGTTAGCCCCATATATATGACAGGATGACCTAAGGGACTCTGAGTTCAGGCTGGATGAAACCAGGAATGACACAATTAGATGGTCAAAAAGTGTTTCAAATATCCTAACATGCATTCCCAGGATGAAGCAAAGTGCGTTTCTGTCCCAAGCCTCAAGTGCATTACTGAAATGAAGGACTGGAACAGGACTGAGCTCATGCTATTTTGGAAATGACATCTGCCCCCGAGAACTGGGGACAAGGTGACCCACTCCTGTGAAGACTAGGCTCAAACCAATCTTCCAAGTTTCAGGTGCTGACACCATTCCAACCATAATGTCACCACCAGTCCCAACAGGAACCTCCCTTTACCATTCTTCTGAATTTGGAAATTTTCCTGACACTAGAAAATACCAAAGGGTGTGTGATGGTGGAAAGCTATACTAGTAACAATAAGACTTGACATTCAAAATGTGAGTTAAAAAAATGAAATGATAGATGTAAAACACGCTAAACTGTACTGCTGATCTAACCAGCATATCCTATAACTGAAAAGTTCATCTCTACTTGATTCCCAAGTAGACTATTCTCTATCTGTAAAGCCTAGCACTTACTCCTACAGTACTTGCACCTTGATAAAGCACTCTTATTATAGATAGTACCCCACCAGCCTAAAACCCACTTCCCCCGGAGTCCTTTGAAAGTTCTTTATCTACTACTTCTAGTATGTCGAGGGATCAGTTGCTAGTGTCCTCTCCAGCTCAACTGGTGAACCTGGGAATATTGAGGCAATGTTACAATTGCCTCATGTACACTGAACAATCCTCTCCTTCTCCCACAAAACACAAATACATGCGAGATGCAACTATACGGCCAAACTGGAGGCTGAGCTCTCTCAACATAGGACTGGCAAGACCAGACAGGAGGAGAAGGCAACCACACACAATACATACCCAGTCACACATGGTACCATCACAACTTCAAATCATACACATACTCACACAAAGACATACTCGGAGGCTCTGATCAAAATTTACCAAAACAGCAGAGGCCACCAAAGCAGACACCCAAACAACTACCACCTCACGACCCAACACATGCAACACATAGACCACACAGTCAGAGTGTCAAACAGTCACAGCCCTTAAGGCCAAACAAAATGCCAGACATACTTGTCATTGGTGATTCCATAGTCAGACACACTGCCGTCCCGCTCACCAGACTGAGTAAGGAGAAGGTCACAGTAAGCTGCCTGTCGGGCGCTAGAATCCGCCACATAACGCAAGCACTCAGGTCTCTCAACAGCAGGTACAAGTGCGACTCAGTCATTGTCCACGCTGGTGTCAGCGACCTGAGACGTACCTCCTTGGACTACATGAAAGGGACGCCGAGGAGCTCTCTGATTATGTAGCCCAGGCAGGTATGACCCTGACCTTGAGCAGTATCCTACCTTCACCTAGAATGATGCCACAATACAGTGATAAGATGATCAGCTTTAATAATTGGCTTAAATTCTGGTGTCATTCAAAGGGGATCAATGTCTGTCTGCCTGGGATGACATGCTGGACAAGCCACGCTGCTTAAAGGGCGGCTTGCGCCTGTCACCCTGGGCTTCGGATATTGGCAAAGGCTCTTGCCACCCCATAGTGCCTTTTAGGCAAGGCTCAAATTCTAAACCTACCACCCTAGAACACCAAAAGGAAAAAACTAAGGGTAATGCTGCTCAATGCCAGAAGTCTCAATCTCAAGATGCACGCACTCAAGGCCCTTCTCAATATGGAGAACATTGATGTCTGTGCTGTGACAGAAACCTGGTTCAAGGCTCCTGAGAGCACCCCAGCACTAACAGGTTTCACCTCATATCATACGTTCCGCCCCAAAATCCGGACAACACCAAGAAAGGAGGGGTGTCCATATTCATAAAGGACACCCACACCTCAAGGTTGGTGGCAACGACGATGCATCGGAGACCATCCAGGTGCAATTAACCATAGGCAAGACTGCTCTGCAATTTGTAGCATGTTACAGGCCACCCTCTCAAACTCAGGGACCTCACATGGCCTTCCTGAAAACATTGGAGGGGATAAATGTATCTCCAAACACCATCATACTAGGTGACTTCAACTACCCTAATATAGACTGGGAACACTACTCAAGCCCGAACACTCTAACCCAAAGATTCCTGGAGTTCATAAACTCAAATGCCATGGAACAACTAGTCACCATCCCCACAAGAGGTGAAAACATACTTGATCTCATCATCACGAACATGGGATCAAAATGTTCAACACCGGAAGTATACCCCTCACTGGTGAGATCAGATCATAAACTAATCTCGCTGGAGGTCCTCATCCCGCCCCACCTGAAACAAAAAGACCACAGTGAAAAACTTCTCAAAGCCGATTTCACACTTCTAAAAACTAGTGTGGTCTCCTTTAAGGCCCTGAGCCAGTGGTAAACATTACTCAAACCGCTGAATCACTTACAAATGCCTTCTACCAGCACCTACAGGACTGCATGGATCAGGCAATCCCAAACAAAACTAAGACTCTCTGTACCAAAGGCAAGCGTCCAGTCTGGTGGACCCCAGCCATAAACAAGCTCTACAACAAAAGGAGGAAGCTACTACAAGATAGAGCAAAATCCTTGAAAGGTAAGACACCTTTGATCATTATAAGTAAAAACTAAGAGCTCTCATAAAATCATCCAAGGCAAATTTTGAGAGAAAAATCGCCAAGGACTCTAAAGACAATCATAAGGCCTTCTTTAGCTATGTTAGAAACCTAGGAGGAAACTCCCAGATATGCTCAGAATTAGTTCAAAATGATGTGAAAATTACTGAACCTACACACATTGCTAACATACTGGCTGACAGGTTCAGTGGAAACTTCTCCCCCCTCCCCAAAGGAGAGATATCTATTCCAGAGGATTGTAGCCCCCAAACATCTCCAACGCCCAGGTGAGAACTGCCCTCACTAAGGCAAAAACACAGCATCCATGGGACGGATGGTGTCCCCGGCTGTGTGCTTCATGAACTCAACGAGGAATTAAACCCACAGTTAGGACAGCTGTTTAATCTTAGCCTCACCTCAGGATACGTACCCAAGGAGTGGCGCACGGCGACTGTGGTCCCACTTCATAAGGGCGGTGCCTCCACAGACCCTGGAAATTACCGCCCCATTAGCTTGACAAGCCTTATCTGCAAAGCCATGGAGAGGATCATAATGGAACTCATAAATAAAGACATAGGGAACTTGCAGACTTTGGATCCAACCCCGTTTGGCTTTGTCAAAGGCAGATCCTGCCTCTTAAACTTGGTTGACTTTTTCGAGACAGTCACCAAGGCCACTGATGAGGGAAAGGCAGTCCATACAGCCTACCTCGACCTGGCAAAGGCCTTGACACAATACCCCACTCAGGTATCATCGAAAAACTCATCAGCTTGAATGTAAACCCATACATCACAAGATGGGTTGCAAACTGGCTAGCGACAGAACCCACAGGGTCAGAGTTGCTGGAGCCATGTCAGACTCAAAGCCTGTCACAAGTGGTGTCCCACAGGGCTCAGTCCTGGGTCCACTCTTGTTCGGCATCTACTTTTCTGAAGTACAAGCAAACACAGGAGGGTTATGGCTGACAAAGTTTGCAGATGACTGCAAACTGGCCATAGTCGAAAACACATCTGACACAGATATCCTCCAGAAGGGCCTCACAGAAGCGGATAACTGGTGCCAGAGCCATGGCCTGAAGTTAAACGCCAAAAATGCATAGTCATACCCTTCGGGAAAAACAAGGTTACCCCTAGCTACCATATAGGTGACAATCCACTGAGCACAGAAAAAGTCATCAGGGATCTGGGGACCCAAGTTGACAGTAGTCTTCGTTTGACACTCATGTTGCTAAAGTAGTTAGGAAAACCTTCTATATCGCCCACCTGATCATGAAGGGATTCACATCTAGATCAAGGGAGGTCATCGTCCCCTGTACTCATCACTCATTAGACCTATGATTGAGTACAATGCCCGTTCGAATGTATCTGACCAGACACCTGATGCAGCTTGAAAGGCCCCAAAGTTCCTCACCAAAAGGATAAAGGGTCTCAAAAATATGTCTTATGCTGCCCGACTGAAAGAACTCCAGCTTTATTCAGTCTCATACCGCTTGCTCAGAGGTGACCTGTGCCTGACATATAAGGCCATGTCAAACCCAGATTTGATGAATATGCTTCACCTCAAAAAATCTAGATCCCTCAGAACACAAGGGCGGGAGACTTAAACCTTGACACGGTTATAAATAGAACGTGCTGGAGGGACAGATTCATCACCCAGAGACTCCCTATGCTGTGGAACAAAATCCCGGTACATGTGAGGCAGAGCACCTCGCTGGCCTTGTTCAAGAGGAATCTTGACCAATGGATGGGAGATCGCAGATATACCCCAGGGATTACTTCAGTGTCACTGCTTGACAGAGGCACAGAAAAATGATAGGCATAGTTTTTATTCAAACTAAAGGGGTGGCGAAAGCCACATAACTATGGGCTAGGCTTATAAATGCCCTTGGGCAGATAGCCTAGTATGAACCTATGAACCTATAAAGAAAGACTGCACTTGCATAATATATTAGCAATTCGACAATGTGCGTTACCACAGGTGTTTGTCTACTCTACAGGGAAAAAGCTTCCAAAAAAGAAGCCAAATGCTGACTCGTGCAGAGGATAAACCCTTCATAGGACCAAACAATGTAAATCCCTCATGATATTGCCTTTTAACTCCAAAAGCAGGTGCCAAAACTGATGCCTTTAACTGCTTAACCAGCAGGTACCGAGCTACATTTTTGCACTCTAAGATCATGATGTGCTAAGCAGCCAGTAACATGCACCATGCACTGCAGAATGACAAAGACCCATCTCATAAAGAAGTCAGTGTCATCTGCAAACTGTCCATATGATATGGAACAGCACATACACTTCTCAGACAAAGAAAAACATGTTTCACTTAACAGATTAAGTCTGACAAGCAAAGGTTATCTGGTCTTCCAGAAGGCTTCTACCACAATGTTTCACCTTGTGGAGAGGGGGTGACTAATGAGAAGCCAGTCAGTAAGGTAGAGCTGATCATCTCATCAAAAAAGGATGAAAATGTTTTGTACTTAGTTCTTGGCTACCACAAAGGAACCATTTTATTTTAAACAAATCCTTTAATCACCAATATCTATAATGATATATATATAAACACATTCAGCCACAGATAATAACAAACAAAACATTGTGAGTGGTGCATCAGTAACTTGCCAACACAATGCCTTCCTGCGGCATGACAGAAAATTCCTCCTCTTTCCTGCAGTGCACATCAATCACCCACTCAAATCTCAATTGCCTGTACCATTATCCTCATTCCCTTACTTTTATCAAGTTTCCAAAACATCATTAAAATGACAAATTGTGTAGTCCAACTAGTATGAAAAGGAAAAAAAAAGTTATGTACTCACCATAACGCTCCATCTGAGTAGGTAAACTTCATTTGTCAGCAACCTGTGGGTATCGGATCCGAGCCGGCAGCTTTAAACAGCTAAGATCCGAGCTCCAAGCTCCTCCCCCTTACCCATAATCCCCTGCCATCCCACTCTGACCTCAGACCGAGTTTGCTATAGTAACACAGAACATTACAAAACAAAGGATCACCTGCACATCCTAACCTGGTGTTATCCGGAGAAAAAGGACAAGGAATCCTTCTAGGACGCACTATAGGTTAGGGGGATGGAGGGAGGGTTGGCTGCTGACAAATGAAGTTTACCTACTCAGATGGAACGTTATGGTGAGTACATAAAGTACAGTTTTGTACCTACCATAAATGTAGATGTTCGAGGATTCCATTGCTGCAGTCCTTACTATTGGGTATAGTCCGCATCCAGTCGGCCCGAATACCAGAGTATAAGGCTGACGTCGGTCAGGGCGCATTAGACTGACGTCAGTACGTCAGGGTACTAATGCGCATGACCGGCGTCATATCCTCAGTCTTTTCTTGCCCCAGATGTCAGAAGACCCTAAAAAGACAAGGCCCAAAATACCTGCACCAAAACATGAACAATATATACAAAAATATAAGCAGGTAAACTCACCTACACAACCACCCCTAAACACAGAGGGGAAGGAGGGAGGGTAAATTGGACTGCAGCAATGGAATCCTCGAACATCTACATTTATGGTAGGTACAAAACTGTACTATGTTCTTAGTTTTCCATTGCTGCAGTCCTTACTATTGGGTAGAATCCCAAAGCAGAGGTAAGGGAGGCTGGCAAATCATAAAGAAGCAGGAGCTGACAACATGCCTTGCAAAACAGCTGTGGCAAAACCAGCCCTAGACTTAGAGTAGATAGGAAGGTGATAATGCTTAGAGAAAGTATGCACTGAACTCCAAGTAGCTGCTTCCAAAATATCCTTAGTTGCCACCCCGCTTAGAAATGCTGTTGAAGTGGCAGTAGCCCTAGTGGAATGAGGCCTAATCCCAGCTGGAACCTCCTTGCCATGATGGGAATAACAAAATGCAATGCAAAAGCCAATCCACCTAGAAATAGTTTGTTTTGACACAGGCTTGCCCTGCGATCTCAAAGCAAAAGAAACAAACAACTGCTGAGACTGCCTAAAATCCTTAGTCCTGCTTAAGTAATAACGCAATTGCCTGTGTACATCTAAAGTATGCAAAATCTTTTCCCCTTTATTTTGGGGGTCTGCATAAAAAGTAGGCAAATGAATAGTTTGGTTTAAAGCCACACTAGAAACCACCTTAGGCATAAAGGAAGGATTAGTACGTAATGATACCCTATCCTTAATCAAAAAGGGCTCGACTGCCATAAGGGCCTGCAACTCAGACACCCTTCTTGCAGAAGTAATAGCCAGCAAAAAAGCAGTCTTCCATGACAAATATTTCAATTCAGCAGTAGCCGCAGGCTCAAAAGGTTGTAGAGTAAGTTTTTCCAACACAAAATTGAGATCCCAAGCAGGAGTAGGAGCTCTACGTGGGGGTCTTATATTTTTTGCCCCTCTAAGAAACTGCTTGAACAAAGGATGCGAAAACAATGGTGGGTCACAATCATAGTGAGCTGAGATTGCTGCAGCATGAATCTTAATGGAAGAGAAGGACAGACCCTTGTCCAGTAACTCAGTAAGATATTGAAGAGCCATACTCAAATTAGGCTCAGAAATCTCCAAATCCTTTGCTTTACTCCAAAATAAAAATCTCTTCCATTTTGCTGCGTACACTTTCCTTGTACTAGGTCTTCTAGCTTCCTAATCACATTTAAAACTTGTTGAGGAAGTTGAGACCTGCTGTGTTTCAACACAGAATATGCCAGGCTGTCAGATGAAGAGAGTGAAGCTTGACATTGAGCAGATGACCGTCCTGCTGGGATAACAGATGTGGAATCAAAGGTAAAGGCCATAGAGGCTTCTTTACCAGACTCCGTAGTAGAGGGTACCAGTGTTGCCAAGGCCAATCTGGAGCTATCAAAATCATCCTTGGCCTGTCCTGTCTGACCTTTAACAGTACCTTTGGAAGAAGAGGCAGAGGTGGAAAGGCGTACACATGAAGGTTTGTCCAACTGAAAGACAGAGCATCCACTTTCCAAGCTGTGTGATGAAACCCCTTTGTGCAAAACTGTGGCAGCTGGTGGTTTAGTGGAGAAGCGAACAGATCTATGTCTGGAGTTCCCCATGACACTGTCAATTTCTGAAATACATGAAGATCCAGTTTCCACTTGTGGGGATCCATGATTTGTCTGCTTAACACATCTGCTAAGGAGTTCTGTGCTCCTGGCAGAAACCTTGCCTGAAGAATTAGGTGCAAGCGTAGCAGTCTCCCATAAAGTCATTGCGTGCCTGCATAGAGGATAAGAATGTGTTCCCCTTGTTTGTTGAAGTACCACATGACAGTTGTGTTGTCTGTTAGAATCAACACCTGCCCTGGAAGAAGTAACTCCTTGAAAGCCAGCAATGCGAACTGGACTGCTAACATCTCCTTCATGTTGATATGTAGATGCTGTAGTCTGGCAGGCCACTTGTCTTGTATCCACTTTCCATTTAGATGAGCTCCCCAAGCAATGTCTGAGGCATCTGTCGGTAAAATCTGACTCGCCTCTGGCCGGGTCACAGAGAGTCCATTGTTTAGGTGACATTCCTGAGCCCACCACAAAATTCTCTTTGAAGGCAAGGTATTATTTGAATGACAGTGTCTAAATCCTGGCAGTGCTGTGTCCATACATTTTGAGATACCATTGTAACTTCCTCATATGCAGTTTGGCATTGGGAAGCACCAGAATACAAGATGCCATGAACCCTAATGCTTGAAGGACTGTCTCTGCAGTCAGCACGGACTGATGAGATAGGTGATGGAAGTAAAGTGATAGACTCTTTTGTTTGTCCGGGGTTAAAAGGCCATCTGGGCTGCTGTATTCAGTCTCACACCCAGAAAGCACATGTCTTGAGAGGGTACTAGACTGGACTTTATTTCGTTCACAGAATACCCTAGGCATCTTAGCACTGCTATAAGATATTCCAGATGCTGTAGAAGGTCTTCCTTTTCTTGAGCCAGAATCAGGCAGTCGTCTAAATAAGGATAGATTTGAAGTCCTTGTAGCCTGAAGTAAGCTATCACTGGAGCCAGAACCTTTGTGAATACTCTGGGCAGTAGATAAGCCAAAGGGCAATGCAGAGAACTGATAATGAGAATCTCCAGCTCGAAACCGCAGATACTTCCTGTAACTTAGCCTGATAGGCACATGAAGGTAAGCTTCCTTGAGATCTAAAGTTACCATCCAGTGATCTTTGCCCAGCAGGGGTAAAAGCTGTTGTAACGTCAACATCTTGAACTTGGGAATGTCCAGAGAAGTGTTGAGGAGAGATAAATCCAAAAGCAGTCTGCACATGTTCCCCTTCGGTGGTACTAGGAACATGCGAGAATAAAATCCTAGGCCCCTTTCTGATACAGGGACTGGCTGAATGATGTCCAACACCCATCTGTCTTGAGTAATTAAATCCCAATTTTCTTTGAAAAGAGACAGTCGTCCTTCCAAAGGAGCTGCCAGACGAGAATCTACTGGCAGCTGAAAAGGCAGGTCATTGGGTCTGTTTACGAAAGGACTGACCCCTGCCCTCACCAGAAGTCTGAGCAGGTGAACTCCCTGTTCCAGGCCTAAAAGAACCTTGAGCCCTGCCCCTACCACGTCTAGACCTACCCCTAGACTGGGAATCATAAGCAGGATATGTCCACCCCTTAGCAGGCCAATTTCTACTAAACTTGGTGGCTGTACCTGCAAAAATCTTTAACAGTTTGCATAGACTTAGCTTTGTCCTCCATTTTCTTTAAAACTGCTTCCACAGGTGAACCAAACAACACATCAGACTGTAAAGGAGCATCCAAAATCCTTGTCTTAACATGCTCAGCCAAATTTTGATCCCTCAACCAGGCATGCCTGCGAAGAACAGAACTAGTGGCAGCCACCCTCGAGGAGGCCTGCACAGCATCAAAACCACATTGCAAAGAATGCTTGCCCACTTGTTCAGACACATAAACTAAATCCAGCAAGTCTTTACAATCAATACCTTCCGCCAAAGCATCCACCTTAGATTTCAATTGTGAAAGGAGATAATTTTGATATTTCAGCATGTGAAACTGACAATTCAACGCTCTCATGGCTAGAGTGGAAGAAGTATACACTTTCTTACCCCACCTATCTAACGCCCTTGCCTCTTTGTCAGTGGGAACAGGATTTTTAACCACAGAGGCCTTAACACCTTTAGGCCCCTGAGAAACAGTTTCTGGGTCCGCCCTAGGACTCTTAAACAAATACTTAGGAGCTTGGGCCACCCTAAAGTACCTATCAGGTTTAACAGGAGCAGGAGGCAAAGAATCAGGGTTCAGGAAGCCTCTGCAAAACATCTTCCACCACATTCAACACAGGAGGTATAGCTAAGGGCCTATGCTGGGGTAAAACAAGAATTCCCTAAGTCTCTTCCTGGAATCAGAGTAATCCTGGCCTTCCCATTTAAAGTGCTCCCTCATGGAATGCAGAGTCTCTGAAAATGAAAAATCCTCAGGAGGAGAAGCCGAAGGAGTGGCATCATCCACATCAGAATCAGAATAATGAGGATACTCCTGCAAATCTTCCAGAAGACTCAGAAGCCCCTGAACCCTGTTCAAAACTGTCAAACTCTGGTTCCACTCTAGGCCTCTTATCAGGAGGGCCCATAGAACCTCTAATCATAGTAATCAAATCTTCTGCCATTTTAAGCATATGTTTCTTAGGTACAGAACCCGAAAGGCTAGGAGAAGCCCCTACTGAAGCTGAAGTTGGCCTACCTCTAAAAGAAGTTTTGGCAACAGAAGGAGAGGCTCTAACTACTTTGGGAAGAGAGGGAAGAATAGTTACCTGAGAAGCCCCTCAGCCTGGCCTGCCTCCTGAGAGGGTACATCCTGTAAAAGTAAAGTTTCTGCCTGAGACTCCATAGAAACTCCTGGCAAAACCTCTGGCTCCACTGAGCCATCTAAAGAACCGACGTCCGGGACTGCGGTTCATCAACCCTAGGCTTCGCTGTTTTGTCCTTGCGCTTCTTGGACGAAGCAGGCGTCGGAGCATCCGACGGCATTTTATAATTGCAACGCTTCCCAAACACTAATCTGGCACAGTCTAACCTCCTCTTAATAGTGCGTTTGTTAAACCTAGCACAAGAGCGGCAACCAACAACGTCGTGCTCAGGCCCTAAACAAGGTATACACAATGTATGGTAATCCCTATGAGGTATTTGTTTCCCACAAGAAATACAGTTATTCACTTTTTCTGACATCCGGTTAAATACTGAGGCAAGAAAAAACCAAAATGTTCCCCAACGGGGTACTTAGCCAACTCTGATTCGGTCTGAAACTCCGGTTTCGGAAATATTTCAGAACGCCAACCTGCACTCGCAAAACTGCTTCTGCATCGGACCACGCGGCAAAAGACTGAGGATATGGCGCGGTCATGCGCATTAGTACCCTGACGTACTGACGTCAGTCTAATGCGCCCTGACCGACGTCAGCCTTATACTCTGGTATTCGGGCCGACTGGATGCGGACTATACCCAATAGTAAGGACTGCAGCAATGGAAAACGAAGAACATCTTCTTTATCTGAAGTAGTTAACTTCATTTGTTCATCAACCTGTGGGACAGAGCCCCCAGCTACCCAAACTTGGGAGGTCCTCATGGAAGGATATTCCAGAGCACTGCAGAGCCGAAGGATGCTCTCCCTCTGGAAATTATATCCAACTTATAATGGTTAATGAAAGTATGGGATGAAGCCCAAGTGGCTGCTGAACAAATGTCATCCAAGGACACTCTGGAGCAAAAGGCAGAAGAAATAGAAATCGATCGGGTAGAATGAGCGTGGACTCTTTCAGGTTCAGGCCGGCCAGAACTCTTATATGCAAGAAGTATACATTGGGAAATCCATCTGGACAATGTAACTTTTGATACTGGTTTGCCCAAAGAGGATTTAGCAAAGGATACAAAGAGTTGCTCAGATTTCCTATGTTCAGCGGTCCTGTGCAAGTAGAATATCAATTGCCTGTGTACGTCCAGAGAATGTAGTTTGTATTCACCCCTGTTTTGATAATTTGGAAAGAAAACTGGTAAATTAATAGACTGGCTGATATTGGGCTCAGAAGCAACTTTGGGTAGAAAGGAGGGATTGGTCCTGAGGGAAACTCTATCTTTATGGAAGACCAAGTATGGAGGTTTGGCGCAAAGGGCTTGAAGCTCCGAAACCCTTCTAGCCGAAGTGATAGCAATGAGAAAGGTCATCTTCCAAGATAAATATTTTAGATCCACTGAAGCTGCAGGTTCAAACGGAGGGGCCATCAGAGACTGGAGAACAAGGGTTAAATCCCATGGAGGGACTGCGTCTTGAACCGGAGGCCTTAAGAGGAAAGTGCCTTTTAAGAAAGTCTTACATAATTTAGAAGAGGCTAAGGGACCGAGATCACTTCCCACATAATGGGAAATTGCAGCTAATTGGACTTTGACCGTAGAAGAGCTAGCACCTTGGTCGAATAAAGTTTACAAAAATTCTAACACTGTCAGCATTGGAGCTGTAAAGGGATCCAATTTTCTATGCTCCGCCCAGATTGTAAAGCATTTCCATTTGCTGTTATAAACCTTTGTTGTAGAAGGTTTAGGAGCAGCTACTAAAATAGCCTTAACAGAGGATGAGATACCGGGAGTCCTAGCTATTACTGGAACTGGATCAACCAAGCTGTGAGCTTGAGGTTGTCCAGATTCGGGGTTGATAATCCCAGTGGGTGAGAGATCAGATCCGGGGTGGGATCTAGAATCCATGGAGGATTCACTAGATGAGACCATAGACATGGGAACCATATTTGACGAGGCCAGAATGGGGCTATGAGGATCACTCTGCTCCCCAACCGACTGGCTTTCTGCAAAAATTTTAGCATTAGGGGAAGAGGGGGATAAGCATAAAGTAGACCGGATGGCCAAACATGCACCAGAGCGTCTCCGGGGGATTCCCCTGGTTGAGGAATTAGAGCAAAGCAGTCGCTGCACTTTGCGTTCAAAGGAGACGTGAAGAGATCGCAGCAAGGTTGACCCCACTTGAGGAAGATTTGCTTTGTTATTATGGGGTTCAGAGACCACTCGTAGGGTGAGAGGATGGTTCGAATCAGCCTGTCTGCCAAAATGTTCGACCGACCAGGAATGTGCGTCGCTATGAGAAAGTGGTTGGTGGAGATCGCCCATTCCCAAACTCTCATGGCCTCTCGACAAGGTGGGTAGGATCTGGTTCCCCCCGGTTTGTTGATATACCAGACCACTGACATGTTGTCTGTCTGAATTGCAACTGTCCCTAAGGGAAGAAGGGCCTGGAGTGCTTGCAACGCCAAAAGCACCGCTCTCATCTCTAGGACATTGATATGCAACAAGGTCTCTGAATGGGTCCAAGTGCCTTGGACGGTTCTGCCCATACAGTGCCTCCCCACCCTAGGCGAGAAGCATCCGTGGTCACCGTGGCTAGAGGTGGGGACATAGAAAAGGGACGCCCTGACATAGAAAAGAGACGCCCTTTCTGGAGGTCATGGGACTGGATCCACCAGAGCAGGGATTTCCTGCAAAACCTGCTGAGGGAACTGGGTGAACTCAGTGGATGTTGCAGGATGGACCATTGAAACAGCAAGGTCCATTGTAGTATCCTCATGTTCAAGCGCGCTAAAGGTAGCAAATTGAATGTTGCCGCCATGGAACCTAGAGCCCTCAGAACCAATTCCGCTGGAGGAGCCGAGGATTGCAGAAGGGCCAGTACATGGAGCTTCAGAGTTCGAAGCCGGTCCAGAGTTAAGAAGACTTTCAATAGGTTTGTGTCTAACCTGGCTATTATGAAGTCTAAGATCTGGGTTGGTTGAAGGGAAGATTTCTTGAGGATGATTGTGATTCCCAGCCGGGAAGCCAAGTGAAGGAAGTAATTTCTGGCTGAACATAGTAGATGCCTGGTGGGGGCAGACAGGAGCCAGTCGTCCAGGTACGGGAAGACCTGTATTCCCTGGAGTTTCAGGTGGGCCGCTACAACTGCCAAAACTTTGGTGAACACCCTGGGGGCTGTGGTGAGACCAAAGGGAAAGGCCCTGATCTGGTAGTATCTGGCTCCTAGCCGGAAGCTGAGAAACCTTCTGGATCATCTTGTCCATCAAAATGTCGTAGTACGCATCCTTGAGGTCTATCGAGCACATCCAGTCGTTCTCCTGTAAGAGTGGGAGAATGAATTGAATGGTGACCATCTGGAACTTCTCTTTGGCCACTGACAGGTTTAGAAAGGACAGGTCGAGGACTGGCCTGAAGTCCCCCGTCTTTTTTGGCACCAGAAAAAACCTGGAGTAATAGCCTGATCCGGATTGGTCTCGGGGGACGTGCTGGATCGCTCTTTTTTCTAGCAGCTGGTTTATTTCTGCGGCTGCTGCCTCCCTATGATTGGGTGGGACATTGGGGAGGCTCCGGGGTCTGGGGGGGGATACAGAAAGGGAATTTTGTAACCTCTGGATATGATTCGAAGCACACAGCGATCTGTTGTAATGGACTCCCAAACTGCTAGGTGCCTCGAGAAGCGCCCCCCCTGACTGCCTCCAGAGTGGAACAGACGGGTAATCCTTCAGGGCTGCTGTGCGGGTCGATCAGAAAAGGGTTCTCTCGACCCGAAATTCTTCGGTCCCCCCCCTCTGCCTCTGAGCCGGCGTCCACCCTGTCCTCTTCTACCTCTGAAGGACAAGGAGTCCGGAGCGAAACGGGACTGTTGAGACTTCCGGAGCCACATCTTTTGTCCCCTTTGGTTCCTGGAGAAGGACCTCTGGGGAGCAGAGAAGCGGACTCAGACGGTAGACGTCTTCCCGTCTTTCTCGCTCTGGACCAGCGTGCCGTGGACGGGCTTGCCAAATAGCGAAGAACCGTCAAATGGGGCATTTGCGAAGGACGCCTTGAAGGGTTCCGCAAAATCGCACAGGTGGAGCCAAGCATGTCGTCGTAACACAATGGCCGCTCCGCTAGCTCTAGCGGCTCCTTCCATAGCATGGGAAAGGAGCTGCATAGAGGTATTCGAAATGGACTTAAGAGTGGCCATTCGAGCTGAGAATACCTTCTTATCCTCGGCCGACATGGACTCTGGGGGGCGACCCGGCGTATTCCTTGATGAGATCCCGCTGGAGTCGTATCACATGTGCCATATAATTCAGCGACCTTACGGAGAAGGTAGCTGAAGTGAACATCCGCTTCCCCAGGCGGTCCATCGTCCGAGACTCCTTGTCGGGAGGGTGGACCGAGGAACTCTCCTGGGCTAGTTCCTTCTTGGTGGCGGCCGCCACCAACATGGCATCTACTGGAGCACCCTTGCTCCAAACCATCCCATCAGTGGGGGGACTGAGGATTCTATCTGGTCTCTTAGGAATGGGCTCCACAGTGTCCAGTTCCTTCCATGCCCTGGTAGTAATCAGATCTACCAGGGGATCGGCGGGAGGGGACACCCAAGAGGTAGATGGGCCTGCGTCAAATGCCTCCAGAAACACAGACTCATCCGAGGAAGGTTTTTGGGCTGACCACCCCCCTCTAATTCGAAGCATTTCCATGATGTCTCCGAAGGAGACGTCCTGGGGGGTGACCTTGGGGAACCTTCCCCTTCCTCTAAGTCTGTGTCCTCCGTCAAGGACTCAGGCGAGTCCAAGTGCCTCCCCTTGCATTTGCGTCTGTGAGGAACCTCCTCAGGGGGGCTGTCCGAAGAGGCCTCACCAACCACATTTTGTTCCTCAAAGGGAACCATCTGGGACGTAGGAGCAGGCTGTCCCTGGGGCCGGGTGATGGAAGGTAGGCCCCGTCTGAGAGAGAGTGCAGGGTGGAACTGTAGAAAGAGCCTGGGGCCTCGAATCCCTCAACAATACCCTCTCCACAACATCGAACGCCAAAGGAGAACTGCTCTCTCTTGGATCCGAGAGCAGCCCCCTCAGATCCGATGTGTGGATTGGAGCCGGGACCGAAGCAATCAGATCCGAAGGGCCAGTATGCTCCGACCGAGATGGAGCCGAAGACACACCAACACCTCCGGATCTGAAGCTCAGCTCTCGGTTCCGAGAGCTCGGATCCAAAAAGGGACCCGACAAACTCAAGGGTGCGGTTGGAGCCTAAGTACGAGGTACTATCGTTGCCGAACCTCCCCTGGCTCCTATGCAACCTGGATCCGAAGGCTCCGAACCCCGGAAGTGGGTCGGAGAAGGAGCAATCGGGGCAAAAAAGGGGGTCCAGCTCCCCCCCGGGGGCAGGAGCACTCCTATCTGCAGCTGGGCCTGGAGGAACCTACGCATCATCCGGTCCATATCTGCATCAGACAAGCTTCGGGTGGACCTAGAAGAGGCCAGCGAGGCGGGCTGGGAGTGCCGCCTCGATGACCTCGAAGGCAACTGGGTCTCCTCCTCCGGCTCCGGGGAGAAACGAGGTGAATGGAGCTGGGAAGGAGAAGGCCCGGAAGCCCTGGGAGAGGCTGCTTGTTTAGCCGGCGGAGCAGAGGAGGAAGACTCGGCCCGCCGCTTGTGATGTCTCTCTTTTTTCCCCTCCCGCCTTGCCTCCCTCTCCTCCTGGCCTAAGGTGGGAGGATGAGTCCTGAGCAGGGATGGAAGGAGGCACTGCCGCGGCCACGGCAGGTGCCACGGAGGGAGAGGAGGACTAAGTCGAGTCCGGGGTCAAAAGTCCCGCCAGAATCAACTTCAACCTCCTGTCCTTTAGGGCCCTGGGGTTGAAGGCTGCACAAATAGTGCAGCCTGAGGAAAGTTGGTCAACCCCAAGGCAGATAACACACTGAGTGTGGCCATCCGCAGGGGATAGCTTATGGCCACACTCAGTGCATTTAGAGAAGAAGGTTTTTGGGGCCTCAGACATAGTCTGACTAAAAAACACAAGGCCCAACACGGACGCCTTCACACACGGGGGGTGGGGAGGAAATTAAACTGCACTAAAGATAAGTTAGCAAATTTTAGAACTAAAAATTCTAACTAGGGAGCAACACACACAACAGCAATTTTGCTACAAGAAAAAAAAGGGTAGATAATAAGGATTTTTTCCTCACTAGAGTAACTCCCATGCCTGGAACTCGTTCAAAGCTGCTGATTCAACTGCGGCAAACGAGATCTGAGGTCAGAGAGGGATGGCAGGGGATTATGGGTAAGGGGGAGGAGCTTGGAGATCGGATCTTAGCCTTTTTAAGCTGCCGTCTCGGATCCGATATGGATCCAATACCCAAAGGTTGATGAACAAATGAAGTTAACTACTTCAGATCTAAAACCTTCAGGTTATACACTGTAGAACAGTTTGAGATGCAAAGCAATTTAAACATTAAGGATGACTGCAATATGGATTAATGCTGTACCCCAAATACTACACATACATGCCTCCTAACCATAGCCTATAAACAACTGTGTTGGTCTTGCTATCCTGACCTATTTGCTCATATTCCTTTTTGCTAAACCACCACTCTTGGATCATGAGCATAATATTTTATAATGGTGTACAAAATTTAAAAAATGTCTTTCTTACAAAAGTATCCAATCCTAAAAAGATAAATTCCTTTAAACAGCAAGCTCAGTCTTAATATTCCAAATTATTTATATTAATCTCCTGGCACATTTCAGTGCAGCAAAATAAAACTGCATGCTACTGTTATGAACAGTTCTGTTCAGCTCAGAGGAGCAAAGTAAAAGCCACTATTCAAAGTACAGTAACACAAGCTCCACTCATCTGTAATAATAGATGTTCGTAGGGCACACTGCCTTACCAACATATGGGTAAGCAGTGCCCTGCTACCCTCCCTCGTGCAGTCTGTCAAAAGCTCAGAACTCCTCCCATTGCCTGCCTTTGATGGTGAAGAACAAATCACCTAGCAAGACCAGAAAAACCTTTCACAATCACAGTCAGAACCCTTTCAGTTTTCATGGGTCCAATAGGAAGAGCAGACAGAAATGCAAACTTTGCAAAAAAGAAATTATGTCTTACCATAATGCTCCATCTATGTTGTTGATCTTCATCCATACATCACTGATGGGTATCGGTTCTGTCCTCAGAACCGAGTCAGCCTTATACCAAGCTCGCGCCAGCTAAAAACTCTCGAGTTAAGCCTTTACCCATAATACCCTTCCCCCTGTTACCTCAGATCTAGTTTGCCCTAATTAGTAAAGCAAAGGCGGTCTCCGAGCAAAAACCTTAATCCAGGAAATGGATTCAAAGTAACCCCAAGGAGCCTCTACGAGGGGGAAGGAGGGTGGGACGTGATGAAACGGATAAAGATCAACAACACAGGTGGAACGTTATGGTGGGACATAACTTCTTTATCTGGTGGTGTTGATCTTCATTCCATTCATCACTAATGGGACAGAGTCCCCATCTACCTTATATCATCACTTGGGCGGCCCTATGGAAGAACATTCCTGAGCACCACTGAACCAAAAGACGCTCTTCCTCTGCAGACCAGATCCACTCTGATGTTTGGTGGAACAGACTTTCTTTCTTGGTTATAAATGAAAGTTATACAGTCTCTCAGCCATTTGGAGAGAGTCACTTTAGAGACTGACTTTCCCATTTTTGGACCAGAAAAGGATACAGGTAACTGGTCTGATTTGAGGATTGTTTTCATCCCAAGTAAAATCTCAGTTGTCTGTGGACATCAAGTAAATGTAAACAATACTCTCCCTTGTTCGAAAATTTAGGAAAGAACACTGGTAGGTCAATAGTCTGATTAACAGAGAGCTCAGACATTACACCTTGGGCAGGAAAGAAGGGTTGGGTCCGTAGTGATACTCTGTCCTTATGGAAAATCAAACAAGGAAGCTTTGTACAAAGAGCCTAGAGCTCAGAAATGAGTCTGGCCGATGTAATGGCCACTAGAAAGAGAGATTTCCAATATAGAAACTTGAGGTCACACGTGGCTATTGGCATGAAAGGAGGCAGTGTCAAAGATTGTAAGACAAGTGTGAGACTCCATGGTTCTGTGGGCTGCTTAATTGGAGGTCTGGAGTGATTGGCTCCTTTCAAAAAGGTTTTGCTTAGACTAGGAGATATTAAAGAGGAGTCACCAAAACCATTATGAAAATTCAACATGGCAGCTAAATGAACTCGTATAACTGATGCTGCGGCACCCTGCTCAAAAAAGTTAGATAAGTATTGGAGTATGGCAGAGACCAATGCAGAACATGGATATAGTTTCCTCTGTCTAGACCAAATAGAAAATAGTTTCCATTTGTCAGCATAAAGTTTTCTGGTGGATGGTTTATGCGAAGCCAGAATAATGTCATGTTCTGGAGAGGGAAGATTACAATGCCTGGCAATCATCAGAAGTGGAGAAGCCAAGCTGTGAACTTGAGACTGGTCAAATTCGGATGGCTCAAACCTTGGGGATGAGAAATCAGATCTGGAGTTGGATCTAATTTCCACTGTCTGTAAAGTAGATGAGGCCAGAGAAAGGGAACCATACCTGTCAAGGCCAATCTGGTGCTATGAGGATAATTTTGCCTTCAACCGAAGGGCTTTCTTCATGACTTGAGGAATCAGAGGAATGGGAGGATAAGCATAAAGCAGCCCCGTGGGCCAATCGTGGATAACAGCGTCCTTCAGGGACTCCCCCTGCGGGGGAATTAAAGTGACATTGTTGCTGCATTTGTAGTTGGATGGGGAGGCGAACAGGTCACAGCAAGGCTGGCCCCAACGGCTGAAAATCTTTGCCGCTATGTTGGGGTTGAGGGACAACTAGTGAGGCAGGAGAATGCATCTGCTCAATTTGTCTGCAATCATGTTGGAATTCCCCGAGATATGTGTTGCTATCAGAAAGCGGTTGGAAGCTATTTGCCTAGTGCCAAACTCTCATGGCCTCTTGACACAAGGGATAGGACTTGGTTTCTCCTTGTTTGTTGCTATACCAGACTACTGACATGATGTCTGATTGAATTGAGATCGTCCCAGAAGGAAGAACAGACTGGAATGCTTGCAATGCTAAAAGCACTGCCCTCAGGGTCTAGAAAACTGATATGGGGCAGTGAGGAGCAAATCAACTAGATATGGAAACACCCGGAATCCTTACAGTCTCAAGTGAGTTGTCACTGCTGCCATGCAATTGGGGAACACTCTGGGGGCTGTAGAGAGTCCAAAGGGCAGAGCACGGAATTGGTACTGATTGTCTCCTAGCTGGAAGCGAAGAAACCTTCCAGGGCATTTGTCCATTTTGATGTGGTAATGCACATCCAATCACCTTCCTTCATAAAGAGGAGAATGGACTGAACCATGACCATCTGGAATTTTGTCTGGATGACTAACTTGTTTAAACAGCTGAGGTTCAAAATTGGTCTCCAGTCCTCTGTTTTTTTTTTTGGCACCAAAAAGAATCTTGAGTAGAATCCGGATCCAATCTGGTGTGGTGGGACTTTCTGGATGACTCTTTTAAAGTACAGCTTTTCTCTTTGTAGAGCTATTTCTTCCCTTAGACTGGGTGGAACGTCAGGAATTCGTTTTGGTGGCTTTGGGTAGGAGTCGAATGGGATTTGGTAACCACCGGTTATCTTCTGGACCGAAGAATCTGTGGCAATTGATAGCCAGGAATTGGGGTGCAGAGAAAGATGTCCCCCGACTGCTTCTAGAGGAAAGCAATTGGGCTGCTCTTCAGGAGTGCTGATAGGGTTGTCCAGAGAACGAATATCTGGAACCCCGATTATGCAGACCCCCTCTGCCTCTGTAGGAGCGTCTTCCGGAGGAGTTGCTCCCTCTAACTCTGGGGGTAAACTCGCCATGTGTGTCACAAAAAGGACCCTGAGACTTTTTGTGCCACAATTTCCCACTTCTCTGGTTCCTGGAAAAGGAACACTGAGGAGTGGAGAAACGTACACCAATAGCAGACAGGGTCTTGCCTTCCTGCTCACACCTGGCTAGCATGTCCTTCACTTTAGAGCCAAACAGTAAAGACAATTCCACTGGAGCATTAAGGAAGAAAGACTTAAAAGGATCCGCAAAGTCACATAGGGGCATCCAGGCATGACATCTCATAAAGTACAGTTGTGTACACCTACCATAAATGTAGATGTTCGAGTGTCTTCACTGTTGCAGTCATAACTGTAGGGTGATCCTGCCGGCAGGCAGCCCGAGGTCGGCCAGAATCCCAAAGTCTGGGTCCGGCGTCGGCTGTACAATCCAGTACCCTGACGTCAGTACGCTCTGGTACATAACCCTCAGCCGACGCCATCTTCTCCAGCCTTTCTTGCCCTAGATGTCAGAAGTCCCCAATAGATCATAAATGAATCCCACTAGGAAACACAAATACACCACAAAAGAGAGAAACAGAGGGGATAGGAGGGAGGGAAACACCGACTGCAACAGTGAAGACACTCGAACATCTACATTTATGGTAGGTGTACACAACTGTACTATGTTCATCATGTTTCACTGTTGCAGTCATAACTGTAGGGTGGAATCCCAAAGCAGTGAAAAAAGGGGGGAGGTTTAGACAGAAGAAGGGGCAGCAAGAAGACCCTGCAAAACAGCAGAGGCAAAGCCTGCCCTGGTCTTAGAATACAAAGGGAGATTGTAGTGCTTGGAAAAAGTATGCACAGAACTCCAAGTGGCAGCTTCCAAGATATCCTTGGTAGGAACTCCCCTGAGAAAAGCTGTAGAAGTAGCAGCTGCTCTAGTAGAATGACTTCTCACAGTACCTGGAAAGCGGTTTCCCATGATGAGTGTAACAAAACCTTATTCCATAAGAAATCCATTTGGAAATAGTTCGTTTGGAAATAGCCTTTCCAAGAGAACTGGAGGCAAAAGAAACAAACAATTGGTTAGATTTTCTGAACTCTTTAGTCTTGTCCAAATAAAATCGTAACTGTCTGTGCACGTCCAAGGAGTGCAAAATCCTTTCCCCTTTATTCTGAGGATTAGGAAAGAAGGTAGGAAGGTGAATAGTTTGATTCAAAGCTACTTTCGAAAATACCTTAGGCATGAAAGTAGGATTGGTCCTCAAGGATACTCTGTCCTGGTGGAAAATAAGGTATGGTTCCACAGCCATGAGAGATTGCAACTCTGAGACCCTTCTGGCAGAAGTCAAAGCTAACAAAAGAACGGTCTTCCAAGACAAAAACTTAATATCTGAAGATGCAGCAGGCTCAAAAGGAGGCAAAGTAAGTTTTTCTAAAACATAATTAAGATCCCAAGCAGGAACAGGAGGGGTCCTGGGAGGCCTTAAATTCTTAGCCCCTCTCAAGAATTGTCTCACCAAAGGATGAGAAAAAACAGGGGGATCAGTATTGAAATGAGCAGAAATAGCAGAAGCATGAATTTTAATGGAAGAAAAGGAAAGACCATTAGACAAAAGACCCGAGAGGTAAAGCAAAATAGGAGAGAGATCAGGTACCAGAGGGTCCAAGCCTCGGTCCTGCATCCAAATGCAAAATCTCTTCATTTAGAGGCATAGGATTTCCTAGTGCTAGGCCGTCTAGCTTCCAAAAGAACATCCAAAACCTGTTTGGGAAGACTAGAAGAAATCAAATTCCTTTGAAGAGCCAAGCTGTCAAGCAAAGGGTCTTGAGATTGGAATGTAGCAACTGACCCTGATGCTGGGACAGAAGAGAAGGGTTCAGAGGAAGAATCCAAGGAGGCTCCAAGAACAGGTGCTTTAAAGTTGGATACCAAAACTGTCGAGGCCAATTTGGAGCAATCAAGATGAGGAACTTGGGCTTGTCCTGTTTTATCTTTAGTAGTACCGAGGAAGTAGAGGAAGAGGAGGAAGGCATATCCCGAAAGGTTTCTCCAGCTGAAGGACAGGGCATCCACTTTCCAAGCTGTTTTGTGGAATGACCTGGTGCAAAAGAGAGGCAGCTGATGACTGAGGTGGGATGCAAACAGATCTATCTGGGGGCATCCCCAAACTGCAGTAATCCTGTTGAATAAGTTGGTGTCTAGCATCCATTCGTGAGGATCTAAAATGTTCCTGCTCAGGCTGTCTGCTAAGAGATTTTGTTCTCCTGGTATGAATTGGGCCTGGAGATGTAGATTCAGATTTAGAGCTGTGTCCCATAAAGCCATAGCTAGTCTGCAAAGGGGGTACGAATGAGAACCCCCCTGCTTGTTTATGTACCACATGACTGTGGTGTTGTCTGTGCGTAACAAAAGAGGTCCTGGATGCAAAAGGTTCTTGAAGGCTAGAAGAGCATTTTGAACTGCCAACGTTTCCTTCAGATTGATGCGCCAGTGAAGATGATCCTTTGTCCAGATTCCCTGCTGGCAATTGCCTAGAAAATGTGCTCCAAAAGCATAATCCGAGGCGTCCGTGGTTATGATTTGAGAAGGTTGAGGAAGACGGAAAGGCTTTTCTTCATTTAAAGCACACACCCTGGACCACCAAAGGAACTCCTTCTGGAGGCAGGGGATCAGAGGAATCAGAGTGTCCAGATTGTGGTAATGCTGCGACCATACACTTTTCAACAGATTGTGGTAATGCTGCGACCATACACTTTTCAGATACCATTGAAGCTTTCTCATATGAAGCCTTGCATTTGGGATCAACAGAATGCAGGAAGCCATGTAGCCCAGTGCCTGCAGGAATTTCCTTGCAGTGAGCTGAGGTAGAATTGCCAAAGTCTTAAAAATTGAAGCCAGCTGTATTTGTTTTTCTGTAGTGAGGAAGGCCCTTTGTAAGGTTGTATTTAAGAGGGCTCCCAGAAATACCATTTGTTGAGAAGGGATCAAATGTGACTTTTTTGTGTTCACTGAAAATCCCAGTAGGAGGAGGAGACGTTGAACAAAATCCAGATGTTGAAGTAAAAGATCCTTGCTGTCTGCCTGAATAAGGCAGTCGTCCAAATAGGGGTAAATCTGAATCCCATGGAGTCTGCAATAAGCCACTACTGGTGCCAGGCACTTGGTAAAGACTCTGGGCGCAGTAGATAAACCAAAGGGCAGTACAGAGAATTGAAAGTGTCTCGAACCTGCCTTGAACCTGAGGAATTTCCTGCGTTCCTGCCTGATGGGAATGTGTAAATAAGCTTCCTTTAGGTCCAATGTCACCATCCAGGTGTCCTGAGAGAGCATTGGAATCAGCTGCTGCAGAGTAAGCATCTTGAATTTTGGAATTTCCAAAAAGGTGTTTAACACAGAAAGGTCCAGAATAGGTCTCCATGAGCTTTGTTTTCTTGGAACCAGAAACAGTCTCGAATAAAAACCTTTTCCCATCTCAGAGTGGAACAGGATCTATGGCTCTCATGGCCAGAAGAGCATCCACTTGATTTAAGGCCTCTGACCATTGATGTTTTGGCAGATCTGGCCAACCGAAAGCCCTTGGCAAGGTATGAAAGTGGAATTTGTAGCCTTTTAAAATCACGTCCAATACCCATTTGTCCTGGGTAATATGAGTCCAATTTCTGTAGAAAAGAGAAAGTTTTCCTCAGAGAGGGGCATCCAGGACAGAGTCATTGAGTTTGCTTTCTTTGAGATTGGGATCTGTCTTCTCCCCTTCTAGGTGAAGAAGCAGTCCATTGTCTCGATCTGTAGGAGGCCTGAGCTTGGCCACGACCTCTGGAGCGTCTATATCTTCCCCTTTGAGGCCTGTCAGACGTGGGAAAGGACCAATTTTTGGAGGGCCAATTCCTGGAAAATCTAGGAGGCTGAACTTGCAAGAAATCTTTCACAGTTTGCATAGATTTTGCCTTTTCTTCCATCTTTTTAATAACCTCCTCAGCCTTAGATCCAAAAAGAACATCATGCTGAACAGGGGCATCTAATAATTTAGCCTTAACCTGTTCAGGTAAACTTTGTTCACGAAGTCAAGCATGTCTCCTGATAACAGTACCAGAGGCTGCGGCCCTGCAAGAAGCATCCAAAGCATCAAAACCACAATGCAAGCTATGTTTGTTCAGTTGTTCAGTTGCATGCAATACATCCTGTAGTTCCTTATCTTCTGCACATGCAGGAAGAGACGCAAGCTTTTGCTTTACAACAGACAAAAGAAATTGCTGATACTTAAACATATGAAACTGGCAATTTAAAGCCCTAACAGAAAGGGTAGCAAAAGTATATACCTTTTTGCCCCACCTGTCTAAGGCACGAGAATCCTTCTCAGAGGGAATAGGATTCTTAGAAGTAGCAACTTTAGCAGCCTTAGAACCCTGAGATATAGTTTCAGGATCTGCAGAAGGATTCTTAAACAAAAACAAATGAGACTCAGGAACCCTATAAAACCTATCAGGCTTAGAGGGAGCTGGAGGCATGGAATCAGGATTCAAATTAGCCTCGGAAAAAGCATCATCTACAATGTCAAGAACAGGAGGGATAGCCAAAGGCCTATGTTGAGGAAGAAGAAGGAATTCTCTAAGCCTCTTTCTTGGAAGCAGAATAACCCTGACCTTCCCAAAGAAAATGTTCCCTCATCTCATGTAAGGTTTCCCCAAAAGAAAAATCTTCAGGCGGAGAAGCAGAGGGCAAGGAGTCCTCAGCATCTGAATCCTCATAAGGAGGAAAAGAATATTCCTGATCAGAGGAAGAGACAGAAGATATAGAAGCCTGGTCAGAGGAATCCACAGGAACATCCTGTCGAGGCCTTTTCTCAGGGGGGGGGGGGTGAGAACCCCTAATCATAGAAAGCAAATCTTCAGCCATCCTTAACAATTGCTTCTGTGTCCTGGGAGTAGATTCAGAAGTAGCTTGAGCTTTGGACTTAACAGGAGTCTGTCTTTGCCTTTGCCTTTGAAATGGTGATGTGAGTAGGCCTGAATACCCCCTCAGAAGCCGGTACCTGCACAGCGGTTCCGGACCCATCCGAGGGAGCAACGTCAGAAGGTCCTGCAGCAGATAAAATAGAAGGCCTTGATGGCTCCCCATGGGAGTCCGTATCGGCCATCGGTTCAGAAGTGGCGGACGACAGGGGCTGCAAAAGCACCTCACTCACGACAGCCGAACCGGACGCCGGCTCCAGCTGCAACGAGTCCTGTTTGGACCTCGGAGGCCTGTCCTTGTCTTTGCACTTCTTTTGAATTCCGGTAGTATCCGACGACATTCTATAATTGAAGCGTCTGCCAAAATAATTCAGAGCCCAGTCGTACCTGCGTTTGATAGTACGAGAATTAAACCTGGCACAGAACTGACAACAAGAAACATCGTGGTCAGGGCCTAAGCAAGGTAGACAGTAAGAGTGGAAATCTTTATGAGGTATTTGTTTCCCACACGTAATACAATTATTAACTTTTTCTGACATCGGAGGAACAAGAAAAAGATTCCCCAACGGGGTACTTAGCTTTGAGAAGAGAAGTAAGAACTTCGGACCGACAACAACCAAAAACGCTGTTCGAAAATCGCCAACCAACGACTTGCGAGCTGCTTTCCACCGCACGGCAAGAAAGACTGGAGAAGATGGCGTCGGCTGAGGGTTATGTACCAGAGCGTACTGACGTCAGGGTACTAGATTGTACAGCCGACGCCGGACCCAGACTTTGGGATTCTGGCCGACCTCGGGCTGCCTGCCGGCAGGAGCACCCTACAGTTATGACTGCAACAGTGAAACACGATGAACATCTACACCTGAGCCCACAGCTCTAGTTGCTCCTTCGGTTGCATGTGAAATTAACCTCATGGACGAATTAGAAATTGATTCCAGGGTCGCTAGCTGCGAGGCTACCTTGTCATTAACCTTGTCATGCACCTGTCCTGATACAGTACCAGAGAGTTCGGAGAAGAGGTCTCTCTGGAGTCTGGTGAAATGTGCCAGGTAGTTCATGGACTGAATTGCAAAGGTTGATGAGTCAAATACTTGCAGCCCCAAGTCTGTCCACCACTCGAGACTCCCTGTTAGGCGAGTGAACAGTATGACTCTCTTCAGCAAGCTCTTTCTTCGTGGCTGCCACCACCACCATCACATCTACTGGTAAACCTTTTGACCAATGCAGATTTTCTTCAAGGGGAGAGAGGATCTTGTCTGGTCTCCTGGGGATTGCTTCAACAGCGTCAGGGTTCTCCCAAGCGCACTGCACCACAAGCTGAACAATCTCTTCTGCAGGCAGGGTCACCCAAGAGGTAGATGGTCAAGCACGAAAAGCCTGCAGAAAAATGTATTCCTAGAAGGAAAGGTTTTTGGGCTTCCAATCACCCCTCTGTTTCAAGATCTCAAGGATGTCTCCGAAGGGGACATCTTCACGAGGTGATCGTGGGGACCCCTCCCCTTCATCGTAATCCGTATCCTCGGTGAGGGACTCCGCAGCGGAGTCCACGTGCTTCCACTTGCAAGATTCCTTCCTAGGAACTTCCTCAGTAGGAACTTCTTAGGAGGACCAGGAGGAAAAGGCGCCTTGCAATAGGGTCTCCTGTGACTCCAGTGCTTGATCGGGGACAGTGGCCTGCGACAGTTGCAGCTCAGGGGGAGGACATGGGTGGTTCCGGTGCTGAAGGCTTGCCTACAGAGGCAAGAGCCCTCTATATCACCTGGAAGGCAGGATCACCTGAAGAGGGGTGGCAGCCTGGAACAGAGGAGGACAACCTTGGAAGTGGGGGGTCACACCCTGCTCTGTTGAGCTCACTCCCAGGAGTGGAGCCTCAAGCTGGATCGGTACCAACAGGGCTCCTGGCATCGTGGACAGCACCGTAGACAGAGTCGGCGCCGAACTCGGAACCAAGGAGCCTGTAGTCCAATCCCGGGTCTGAGGAAGACCTGAAGAACAGAAGGCCAAAGGGTCGGCTCTGGGCCCCAAGTGAGATCCACTATTGGTACTGAAGCCGTGGGTGCTGAGAGAGGCATTGGTGCCGAGGGCATCGAAACCTGCAAGGAGGATGAAGGAGGAGAGTAAGATGGAGTCCGTGAAGCAGAAATCTCAAGTCCAAGAAGGATTGGGTTTTTGAATCAGAAGGAATCCCCTGTCAGCAGCTGGTCCAGAAGGCGCACCACATCTAGCTCGGAGAGGCTCCTGGTGGGTCTAGTGGATATCCCCCCAAAGGAGACTCCAGATGCTCTACGAAGGGACTATAAACCTGTCCCAAGAAGGGGTCCACAGATGGGAATATCGGGTCTGTGCTTGAATGTATAATGGCATCACCCTCTCAAATTTTGAGATGAGTGGGGAAGTAGTGTCCACCTGCACTAGTGGAACCGTGGGAAGGTTCGGTGCTGGGATCAGAGTAGAGGTCAAAATCTTAGTTTCGGTCACAGTTGGTGCCATAGACGGTGTCGAAGGCAGTACCGACGCAATTCTAGCAGATGGTACCAAAATTAATGATGTAGACGCAGGCTTCTGGTCCGGAGCAGAAAGTTTTGGAGGTTTGGGTTTCGGTTGTCTATCCTTCTCAACAGAGGGTGAGGAGGGAACAGAATCTGGCCTCTTTCTCTTTTCTAGCAGGGGCAAACCCTCAGATGCCGAGAGAGCCTCTGAAAAGGGCGATTTAAGGCGGCCCTTTAAAATCAGTTTATTCTTATGTTCATTCAAGGTATGTGAACTAAATCCCTGACAAACAGAGCAAGATGGTTGTACAGAGAGATGAGGCACTCACAAGCAATAAACAGAGTCATTATGAGTGTCACTATTTGGCATTCTTCTCCCACACTTCAGGCATTGTTTGAACCCTGAAGTGCCCTTTTTTCAGACATGTTAACACCAACACAAACAATACAGTAGCAGGGAAAAAACAGACAACAACAAAAACAATATTACAACCACAGCTAGTTAGAAAAACCCCAGAGGAAAATACTGACAATGGTACTGGAAGATTACCACAGCGGGTAGAGAGAAGGGAGTGTACCAGCGATGGGACAAAGATTACCCACAGGTAGCTGGCAGGAAAAGCTGGAAGAAAGGGTTGAAAAACTTAGCAATAGTTAGGTACGAGAAAAAATAAAGTGGAATAAGGTATCAACACTTTTCAGTAAACACTTACCTATCCAAAATATCAAAGACTTAGCTGAGAGCTGGCTTGAACGCAGCTTTACTGCTATGCAGCAAACGAGATCTGGGGTAACAGGTAGAAGGGTATTATGGATAAAAGCTTAGCTCGAGAGTTTTTGGCTGGCGTGAGCTTGGTACAAGGCAGACTCGGTTCCGAGGATGGAACCGAAACCCATCAGTGATGAATGGAATGAAGATGAACACCACCAGATCACCTATTGTTACAAACCAGTAACACAAACAAAAATGGCTGCTGAACCAAAACACAATAGCAACTTCCAACCAACTGTATATACCCAACAAAATGGGGATGGTAGGAAGTTGCTGCCAGTAAAGCAGTGAGTTCTACAAACATCTACTGTTAGCAAGTGAAACTTATGCAGCTGTACTATGATCAACACATTGCCTTACTGCCATATGGATAGATTCCCAAAGCTTACCTCACTTGGGAGCAGGAAGGATAAGGGTCCAGGAGGCCCTGCAGACCCATCCTCGCAAAGCCTGCTCTGCATTTAGAAAAAGCAGTTTGTAGTGCCTCGTGAGGGTATGGATGGAGAACCAAGTTGCTGCCTCTAGAATACTTAGACTCCACTCCTTTCCAATATGCCACAGAAAAAAACAGAAGAGCCCAGGTGGACTGTGCCTTTACCTTTCCTGGATTCACCTTTCCATAGTGCATGTAACAAAAAGCAATATCAGAGGACAACCAATGTGCAATGGATTGCTTACAGACAGACTGACCATTCTTTGCCCCGTAAAAGGAAATAAAAAGCCTTTTGTTCTTCCTAAAGTGCTTTGTTCTGTCAAATTAATACCCAAGTTGCCTATGCACATCCAAGGTACGAAGTATCCTCTCTCTTTCTTACTATTAGGTTCTGGGAAGAATATAGAGAAAGAATATAGAGAAATTAATAGACAGAGTGAATTCAGAGACCATTTTTTGGTGGGAAAGAAGCATTAACATGTAACACAACCCTGTCCCTGTGGAAAATCATGCAAAGCTGTCCCACCAAGAGCGCTTGCAGCAAAGACACTCACCTAGCAGATGTCAGAGCAACAAGCAAAACTGTTTTCCACATTAAGAATTTGAGATCAACATGAGCTGCCAGTTCAAAAAATGCTTAAGTCAATTTTTTCAAGAACATAACTTAGGTCCCACAAATAAGGAATCGGATTGGGAGGGGGGGGTCTCATATACAATACCCCTTTTACGAACTGTTTTACCAAAAAAAAGAGAGAGGATATACTGGCAGACAAGCAGCGATGGCTGCTAAATGCAACTTAATGGATGGATATGCTAAACTATCCTGAGAAGTTCATGTAACTATTTCATGACCAGAGAGATATTAAACTCAGTGGACCTTATGCTTCCATTTAGGAAGCACTTAGAAAACCTCACCCATTTGTTAACATAAGATTTTCTAGTAGCAGGATTTCTGACCTCAACACCTGCTGCATGTCGTCAGAAACAAGTGCCTAAACGGAGTGAAGATTGAATCATCCAGACTGTCAATTGAAGTTTCCCGGGTAAAGTTGGGTGAATCTATCTCAACACAGTATACTGGCACAGGGGGTTTATATTATAAGACTGATGGTTGAAAACATCGAACATATGGTTAACACCATATGGTCGATGTCTTCAAACGTCGACCTTATAAAAAGGCAAAAAAGAAAGAAAAATGTACCCTAAAGGGTTTAAGTAGGGCGGTAAGCCCCCCTGCACCCCCCGCTACTTAAATATGCCAACTGCGAGACCACACTACATTGCAGTAAATGGAAATCTCCCCCTTACAGAGATTTCTGTTTACACGCTTGAGATTCTGAGCGTTCGATATTCTCGTGTTGACAATATCAGATTCAACATTGTCGACTTTCGAGAATATGATATAGACCTGGCACAGAAGGGGAGAAAGAAAGCCCTGGATTGATACTCAGCTGATCTCTCCACCACTGTAACTCTCGTCTGATAAAATGCAGCACTGGCAACTGGGACTCTAGAAAATGGTGATGCTGGGCCCAACAACTGTGGACAGACCACTGAATTTTTCTCATGTGAAGATGGGCCAGTAGTATCAGGAGAACCAAGGAAGCCATCAGCCCAAAACATTTTATGAATTTTCTCACTGAAGTGACATTCCTCTTGGGAATTCCAGAAGCACTGTCTGGTATGACAGGTCCTCATCTTCAGGCAAAAAGGTAATTTTTCTAGTTGGAGTTGATCAAGCACCCCAGACAGGTGAGTCTTTGTCAAAATATAACTTTCAGAGGTTCAGCTTGAAGCCTAAAAGGAGCGAAAGGTTGAGGTCTTCTCTAGTGATTAAAAACACCTGGATGCAGACTCTGCGCAGATCAGCAAGTTGTCTAAATATGGAAAGATGTGGAATCCCATATTCCGACAGTGGGCTACTACCATGGCAAGGCATTTGAAGAATACTTGTAGTGCGCTGGATAGCCCAAAGGGCAATACAGAAAACTGAAACCAGACACAATACACCTTATATATCTCCTGAAATGTTGAGCAATGGAGATATGATGATAGGCATCCTTTAAGTCCAGGGTCACCATGAAACAGCTGTCCAGCAACAGTGGAAGCATGGTCTGCAGGGTAATTATCTTGAACTTGGAGACCTTGACAAACATATTCAGAAAATAAACCTCCAACACTGACCTTTACAACTGCTCATTTTTGGGTAGCAAGAAAATTCGGAAGTAGAAACCTCTCTTTCTTTCCAAAGGAGGAATCAGTTCTGTGACCTCTGAGACCAGCATTTGCTGTAGAACAGGAGGGAATAACTAAGTCTGGCATGGTGGATGAGAGATAATTAGAAGTTATGTACTCACCATAACGTTCCATCTGAGTAGGTGTATTAATTTGTCTGCAACCTGTGGGTTATGGATCCGATATCGGATCCGATCCGGCATGGTTTACCAGCTATGGATCCGAGCTCTCAGCTCCTCCCCTCACCCATAATGCCCTGCTCTCCCTACATGACCTCAGATCGAGTTTGCCAACAGCATGAACACCCTGAAAAGGGTAACACATATTATGCAGGAAACTGAAAAAGGCCAGAGGGATAGGAAGGCGGGATGGTTGCAGACAAATGAATACACCTACTCAGATGGAACGTTATGGTGAGTACATAACTTCTAAATCTGAAGTAGGAGATTCATTTGTCTGCAACCTGTGTGACAGAGTCCCCAGCTACCTGAATCTTGGGCGGCCATCATGGAAGGATATTCCGGAGCACCGCGGAGCCAAAGGATGCTCTACCCCTAGATGTAAGATCCAACTTGTAGTGGGAAATAAAGGTATGAGATGAAGCCCAAGTGGCTGCTGCACAAATATCATCTAGAGGAATCCTAGCCTTAAAGGCGGCCGAGGTAGAGACTGACCGGGTTGAATGGGCATGTACACCCTCCGGTGCGGGCCTTCCAGAAGCTTGATAAGCCAATAAGATGCACTGTGAAATCCAGCGAGATAATGAGACTTTAGAAATGGTCTTGCCCAAATTAAATTTAGCAAAGGAAATAAACAACTGGTCGGATTGCCTATGACCAACCGTCCTGTTTAGATAAAATCTAAGTTGCCTGTGAACATCTAAGGAATGAAGCTTGTATTCACCCTTGTTTTGATATTTAGGAAAGAAAACAGGGAGGTTAATGGATTGATTAATGTTAGCTTCAGAAGCTACCCTAGGAAGAAAGGACGGGTTGGTCCTGAGGTATACACGGTCCGGATGAAAGACCAAGTAAGGAGGTTTGGCTGATAATGCTTGAAGTTCTGAGACTCTCTTGGCCGAGGTAATGGCTACTAAAAAGGCCGTCTTGAAAGATAAAAATTTCAGATCTACCGTAGCCGCCGGTTCGAAGGGGGGAGCGGTCAAGGCCTGGAGGACCAAAGAAAGGTCCCAAGGAGGAACCACTTGCTTTACAGGGGGCCTGAGAAGGAAAGTACCTTTTAGGAAAATCTTACACAATTTGGCAGACATCAGTGGACTGGAGTCATGACCAATATGATAATGAGAAATTGTCGCAAGTTGTACTTTGACCGTGGAACTGCTGGCACCATCATTAAAAAGAGTGGTTAAGAAGTCAAGCACCAAAGGAAGGGGAACTGTGAAGGGGTTTAGGCCTTGCCGCTCCGCCCACAAGGAGAACCGTTTCCACTTACTGCGGTAGACTTTCCTAGTGGATGGTTTATGAGCCGCCACCAGGATGGCCTTAACAGGGGACGAAATACCGGGAGTCCTGATCAGGAGTGGAACTGGAGCAGCCAAGCGGTCAGCTTCAGGTTGTCCAGGTTCGGGGGTGATAAGCGGGATGGATGAGATATCAGATCCGGAATGGGATCTAGAATCCAAGGAGGATTCACTGAGTGAGACCTTAGGAAAGGGAACCAGATCTGTCGAGGCCAAAATGGGGCAATGAGAATCATTCTGCACCCCAACCGAGAGGCTTTCTGAAGAACTTGGAGCATTAGAGGCAAGGGGGGATAAGTATAAAGAAGACCGGGTGGCCAAGCATGCACCAGAGCGTCTCTTGGGGTACCTCCGGGAGGAGGTATTAGAGCGAAAAAACTGTCGCACTTGGTGTTTGAGGGAGACGCAAAAAGATCGCAACAAGGAGTTCCCCACCGTGCGAAGATGCGTTCCGCTACCTGAGTATTGAGAGACCGCTCGTAAGGGGTGAGAATGGTGCGACTGAGTTTGTCCGCCAGGATGTTGGACCGACCCGGAATATGCGTTGCTATGAGAAAGCGGTTGGTGGAGATTGCCCATTCCCACACTCTCATGGCTTCTCGACAAAGAGGGTAAGACCTGGTTCCTCCTTGTTTGTTGATATACCAGACAACAGACATGTTGTCCGACTGAATTGCAATTGTTCCCAAGGGAAGAAAGGCCTGAAGTGCTAGCAACGCTAAGAGCACTGCTCTCATCTCTAGAACGTTGATATGCAGTAAGGTCTCTGAATCATTCCACGTGCCTTGGACCGTCCAGCCTGCAAAATGCCCCCCCCCCCACCCGAGGCGGGAGGCGTCCGTGGTCACCGTGGCGAGAGGGGGAGAAGCATAAAAGGGGCTGCCTCCGTGGAGATCTGGAGAGTGTAGCCACCACAGGAGGGACCGCTTGCAAGCCTTGCTGATCGCAATGGGATGATGCATAGGACGAGCAAGATACGACCACTGAACTAGGAGTGTCCATTGAAGGATGCGCATATAGAACCTGGCGAGAGGAAGCAGCGCTATTGCTGCCGCCATGGACCCTAGGGCCCTCGGGACCAACTCCGCCGGAACTGAGCTTGAGTGGAGAATGGCCCGCACCTGGAGTTGCAGATTTTGAATTCTGTCCGCAGTGAGGAAGGCTCAATCTCCTCGTGTCTAACCTGGCACCTATAAAATCTATGAACTGCGTGGGTGCTAGGTTGGATTTTTCTGTGTTTATTGTGATGCCCAGACGGGGAGCAAGATGGAGAAAGGAGTCTTGCGCCAATAGTAGTAGATGCCTTGTTGGGGCGGTGAGAAGCCAGTCGTCCAGGTAGGGAAAGACCTGCACCCCCTGAAGCCTCAGGTGGGCCGCTACCACTGCTAATACTTTGGTGAACACCCTGGGGGCTGTGGTGAGACCAAAGGGAAGGACCCGGAATTGGTAGTGACTGGCTCCCAGCCAGAAGCAGAGAAACCTCCTGGAGCGCCTGTCCATTAGTATATGGTAGTACGCATCCTTGAGGTCTATGGAGCACATCCAGTGATTTTCTCCCAGAAGGGGGAGAATAGACTGCAACGTAACCATCCGGAATTTCTCTTTGGGGACTGTCAGGTTCAAGAGTGAAAGGTCTAAAATTGGTCTTAGATCCCCCGTCTTTTTTGGCACTAAAAAGAACCTGGAGTAGAACCCTGATCCGATCTGGTCTGGGGGGACGGGCTGGATGGCTCTTTTCTTTAGCAGACGGCCAATTTCTGCCAAAGCGGCCTCCCACTGACCGGGTGGAACGTCGGGGAGGGACTTCAATTTTGGCATGTGACGAAACGGGATACGGTATTCTCTGGATATGATTTGGAGGACCCAGCGGTCTGTTGTTATGGACTCCCATGCCGCTAGGTGCTCCGAAAAACGTCCCCCGACTGCCTCCAGAGTGGAGCAATCGGGCAACCCTTCAGGGCTGCGCGGGCCGTTCAGAGAAGGGTTCTCTGGACCCGAAGTTCCTGGGAGCCCCTCTGCCCCTGGGGCGGCGTCCTCCCTGTCCTCCTCTGCCACGGAAGGACTGGTTGTCCGGAGCGGGCTGGGATTGCTGCGACTTCCGGAACCACATCTTCTTCTGGCCCTTTTGGTTTTTAGAATAGGGCCTCTGGGGCACAGAGAAGCGGATTCCGACGGCAGACAGCGTCTTCCCGTCCTTTTCGCTCTGGGTCAAGGTATCGCGAACAGATTTGCCAAAGAGGGCAGAACCATCGAAGGGGGCATTCGCAAATGACGCCTTGAAGGGCTCCGTGAAATCGCAATGACGGAGCCAGGCCTGACGTCTAGTAACTACGCCTGCCCCTGTGGCTCTAGCGGCACCTTCCCTAGCGTGGGACAGTAACCGCATAGAGGTATTAGTGACGGACCTAAGAGTGGCCATGCGGGTGGAGTGCAATGCTTTGTCCTCCTCCGACATGGACTCTGGGGGGGATGCAGCGTATTCTTTAATAAGATCGCACTGCATCCTAATCACATGTGCCAGGTAGTTCAGCGCTCTTATTGAAAAGGTCGCCGAACTAAACATCCGCTTCCCCAAGCGGTCCATCATCCGAGACTCCTTGCTCGGGGGATGGACTGAGGGACTCTCCTGAGCAAGTTCCCTCTTGGTGGCAGCCGCCGTCAACATGGCATCTACCGGAGGCCCCTTACTCCAATGGGCACGGTCAGCCGGGGGACTGAGAATACGGTCGGGCCTTTTCGGGATTGGCTCCACGGTGTCCGGTTCCTTCCACGCCCTGGTGATAATGAGGTCCACCAGGGGGTCGGCAGGAGGGGACACCCAAGAGGTAGACGGGCCCGCTTCAAATGCCTCCAAGAACACGGACTCGTCCGAGGAAGACTTGGGGGCAGACCACCCCCCCTTTATGCGGAGCATTTCCATGATGTCTCCAAATGAGACATCCTCAGGGGGTGATCTTGGGGAGCCTTCCCCTTCCTCCAAGTCCGTGTCTTCTGTGAGAGACTCGGGGGAGTCAATGTGCCTCCTTTTGCACATATGTTTGCGGGGGGCATCCTCCGGGGGGCTGTCAGAGGACTCCTCGCAAACAGTGACCTGTTCCAAAGGAACAACTTGGGGCAAAGGAGCGGGCTATCCCAAGGGCCGGATGGTGGAAGCCTGACCCAGTGCAGATGGAGCGCGGGACGGAGCCGAAGCGAGTGCCAGGGGTCCGGAGACCCTCAACAGGGCCCTCTCCACTACATCAAACGCCGAAGGGGAGCCGACCTCGACCAAAGGATCCGACAATCGGCTCCCCCTCGGATCAGAGGAGTGGATCGGAGCCGGCACCGAAGCGCTCGGATCCGAGAGGACAGTGCGCTCCGACACAGACGGCGCCGAAGGAGCACTGATCCCCCCGGATCCGAAGCTCGGATCCAGGCTCCGAGAGGTCGGATCCGGAGCACTCGAGGGCAGGGTCAGATCCGAAGTACCAAGTACTGTGGGAGCCGACCCACCCCCGGCTCCGAAGCTGCTCGGCTCCAACTGCTCCGAACCTGGGTAGCGGGTCGGAGAAGGAGCAATAGGTTTAAAGAAAGGGGTCGAGCTCCCCCCCAGAGGGGGGGGGGGAGGCAAGAGCACTCCCATCTGCATCTGGGCCTGGATGAACCTTCTCATCATCTGGTCCAGATCAGCGTCTGATAAGCTATAGGTCGATCTCGACGAGGCTACCGAGGTAGGCCTTGAGTGCCTCCTGGATAGCCTCGACGGAGATCGGGTCTCCTCCTCCTCAGGTCCCGGTGAAAAGCACATGGGTGACCGGAGCCGAGGAGGGGGAGAACCAGCAGACAAGGAGGCCGGAGGAGAAGCCCGCTTGGCAGGCGTGGCCAAAACAGAGGTCTCGGCCCGTCGCTTATGGTGCTTTTCCCTCCGGTCCTTCTTTCTAGCTTCCCTCTCCTCCGAACCACTACAGGGAGGTTGAGTCCTAGGAGGAGGAGGGGGAGCCGGAGAGGAGGTAACCGTAGACACGGTTCCCCCCGAAGGAGCAGAGGTCGGAGCAGAGTCCGGGGGCAAAAGTCCCGCCAGGACCAGCTTAGACCTCTGCTCCTTCAATGCCCTGGGGTTGAACCCTGTACAAAAGGAACATCCAGAAGTGAGGTGTTCAACCCCAAGGCATCGAACGCACCGAGTGTGGCCATCAGCAGGGGAAAGCTTATGGCCACACTCGGAGCACTTCGAAAAAACAGCCTTAGGTTGTTCTGACATCCTAAGAGCTTAGAATTTACTTAAACTAAAGGTAAAAAGCAAAAGTAAATTAAACACACAACAGGCCCAAACACACACTACGCTACCAGCGAGGGGAGGGAAACGAAGTAAAAATTATTAAATTAACTAAACAAGTTTAGCTATCAAAAGGGGAGCCTAAACTTTCACTCAAACTTTCAAAAAACAATTAAATTTTAACACTAAAACACTTTATATAACCACTTAGCTGAAGAGCTCGAGAACACCAATCTGGTCACCAGCGCGGCAAACTAGATCTGAGGTCATGTAGGGAGAGCAGGGCATTATGGGTGAGGGGAGGAGCTGAGAGCTCAGATCCATAGCTGGTAAACCATGCCGGTTCGGATCCGATATCGGATCCATAACCCACAGGTTGCACACAAATGAATCTCCTACTTCAGATCCCCCTGAACGGAGGCAGGTAGTCTTTCCACTGCCATTTGTGACCCAAATGGGGGGGGGGGGGTTGGCATAATGGTTAAGGTGTTCACCTTACAGACACAAGGTGAAAGGTTTGATTCTCACTTGGGGTAACTGGCTAGGCTTAAAATGGCCCACAAGGGCAGTTAGCCTAGTACTAAACTATGAACCATACCCAAAATGTTTAGCATCCATATGTCGGAAACAAATGACAGCCAAGCCTCCTTGTTGAGAGATAATTTGAGAGATGAAGCACCCATAGGGGACTTGATAAAGGTGGATGCTGTGCCTCACCAGAGTCATAAGTTGGTAGGGGAGGCATCCTTTTCAGGAAAGAAACCCTTCTTGTTTGGGTTGAAGTTGTCATCCTGCCATTTCCTTTTACTGACTTGTTTCTTGTTCAGCTGGGACATATGTCTGTTACATTGCCAAATGTTATATTGCTTAAAGGAGGAGAACTTGGGAATATGGAACATTTAACTCTCCTTGAGTCTTCCAAGTGTTTAAGGATGTACAAAACACAGACACTCAAGATGAGTACTCAATATTCATGGGCGCCACAACCATACAGCGAGGGGGGAGGGGAGCCCCCACTTTTGCAGATCACCCACACCTCCCAACTGTCCCATATTACGTCTATTTTTTAATTATTTTCATTTTCTGCGCTTTACCTGACATCATCACATGTGCGATGACGTCAGCTCGTCCAGCCTGTCCGAGTTGAGCTTGCTGTGCATATTACCAGGTTTCCGGCTGTTTTTTGCGAGCGGGAACAGACAGTTATGTTTAGCTGTGACAGACTTATTTTCGGAAGCTGCCTGCTGCCTGGGTGAAAGCTGCTGCTACTCTGAGGATTGAGTCTGGACTGTTATTTTCAGTGTGAGTAAGCTGCTGTGTGTGTGTGTGTGTGTGTGTGTGTGTGGTGGGGCACTATGCTATTATGGCCTAAATCATAGCACATGACTGACGTTAAACCTTGGTTTAGGGATAGTTCATGCATAATAATTAAAATGCTGCAAACTAAATTAATTTATTTATTGGAAATGTCATGACCCTTCAGTGATACAAACAAATAAAGAGAAATAGTTTGGCGTAGCTGAGAAGGCAGATACAGGTGAGAGCATAGGTGCATACAACACTATCTTGATATAGGTTAATGAAAGTAGAAATGAATTTGACAGTTGTAAATACAATTTAGTGTCCATTCCAATATAGATTAAAGGAATATATGGAATGCAGTACATTTGACGTACGACTCTGTGCTCAGCTGTTGCGTTTTCTAAAACCATTTGCCTGCACTGAGTTGTCTCATATTGAAGTTCAGAAGAACTAGCCCACTGCAACACCGTATGCCTGCATTGTAGTCAGCTAGGTGCGACAAGACAACACTTACATAGATACAGTCATACCAAACAACCCTTCCTCTCATTCCAAAACGACTTACGCAAGATTTTCCATCACCAAGAAGAGACCAACACTACTGCCGCGAAAAGCACAAGATTTACACTTGATGAAATATTTCTGGATGAGTAACTTGGGTTCTGTCTCCAGCCTGCTGTATTAAGGATCCCCTGTTCTTAAAGAAAATAACATTAAAATGAAGAACAAAAATATAGAACTGATCTTAGCTAATGTTTGTTGATAATTTGTTAATAAGACATAGAAACGTAACAGTGATGCTGCTCTTGTTTTAAGAAGGTAGAAGAACTTTATCAGGGTTTACTATTGAAATGCCGATCCGACTATGTGCGACTCGACTTGCACAAAGGCGGAAGAGCGAATGTCACCGCGGTCGAATCCAATTGTGCAAACGGCAGAACATCGCCCCTGCGTGAACCATGGTAGCATGGGTGTGGAGGTGTGCGGCCAGTAATGTCGAAAGTCGAATGCCCGTTGGTTGCGAACAATTTTCGCGGTTTCGGTTCGCGTAAATGTGTCGCAGAAGTGGCCATTCAAGTTCAATCGCAATTTCAATAGTAAACCCTTTATCAGACATCATTTAAACAGCTGAATAGTAATGATCAAACAGAAAAATAACATTTTTCATTTTTTTCTTGATGGCTTTTGTATGTCTGCACACACACTTACCAACATAAAATGCACAACATTATGCGAGTGCACTGATATGATGCATACAACACTGCAAAAATATATGGCACAGCAGATAGCATTGTTGCCTCACAGCAAGAGATTCTCCAGTTAGATTCTCGGCTGTGGTGCCTTCTGTGAGGAGTCTGCATGTCCTCCATGTGTTTGCATGGGCTTCTTCCAGGTGCTCCGGTTTCTTCCCACATTTCAAAGAAATTCAGTAGGTTGACTGGACACACTAAATTGGCCATAGATGTGAGTGTGTGTGTCCCTGTCCATATTCAAATGCAACTTGGATCTAAGAATAGGTGATAGAATACTCCAGGATTGCCCCTCGTGCACTAATGGATACAGGCAGTTCCTAAATGCGGCATCCCTTACGTGGGTCCCTTCAAATTACCTATGGTATGATCAGTTATTTTCACTAGGGCTAATGTACAATTATCAGCCATGGGACAGGTAAGACCAATCAGGAAATGTTAATTCAAGCAACAAAAGGGAAACTGGCTAAGCTTAAAATGTCCTCTAAGTGAACCTTTGTTGTGGTAGTAAGTAGTTTTTAAGAAATTGCCGTTTTTAGATCACTAAGTGCCCCTCTCAGCCTCCACCCCCCCCCCCCCCACCAAGTCTTCAGCAGCTTCCGGCGCCTATGTCAACATAGCAATTTTTTTTTTTAGCTCATCAGCAATATTCTGGGTGTGCAGCCATCCATACCTCCTAATCACCACTGACAATGCTACACTTCTAGAAATAGTATTGGTCCCCTCCAAGGCACTTTTTAAGGCAGGGCACTATGACCCATATGCCAGTTAGCAGGTGTGTTTGTTGATCATCATAATACCACAGTCATTTCCTTACACAAGATGACTCACAAGCAGCCTTCAATGAAGTAACTTTCAACACCAAATACTAAATCATTTTGCAGTACTGAAAAACTATAAATGAAACACGATGCACAAAAATTACTCAACTGAGTTGTCCACTATACATCTATATGAAAAAAATAAGGACATAGTCACCAGTGGCACATACTGGTAAAAGTTAACCCATTCAATCCACAAGCTGTGAAAGCAGTTTGTTGTCTTCTCATCACTGCAAGAGCCAATAAATTTACAAAAGTTCTTCCTAGGGCAAACACCATTTCCCAGGAACAATGTATGTACTGAAAAACCCAATGAATTGTAGTATCATTTTAAAAAGCTGCATCTGAATCTCATGCGAGCAGTTATGTTTCACAAGACACATCCTTTTGAACCCCTTGGCACTCCAATCATTCAACATTTGAAACGATGAAAAGACACATCAGCCATAATCATTTGTTTGGAGCACATACCAGAAGGAGAAAGTCAATGCCAGTGCCAACTCCATACCTTTAGTAATTTATTTATTTTACATTTGTTAACCGTGGGTGTCTGACTGAGCTGGAAAGGCCTTTTTTCAGCAGAGGCCCGGGGAGAAAAGCTCCACAAAGAAATTACAGATACATTTAGTTAGACATGATCAGTATACACGCAAATTACAAAAGACATGTTTTTACAGTGGTATGCGGCACATCAACAGTTACAATGGAGAGAACACACAAAAAAATATTAATTTCAAAATAAAGGTAATTAATAGAGTTGTGGTGTACAGCTAAAATTTGGCACATAGGTAGAATACATGCATAGTACACTACACAGTTACAGTACATACACTGTAGATTAGCCAGTGTTTGTGAGTAAGATTGAAAACTATTATCAAGTGCTCTAGATTTAGTATGTATATGTTATCCACTTTCACTAGCCTGGGGAGCAATCATGGCACTGCCAACTTTGCTTGAGATGTTGCCTGATGAGGTCTTTAAAGGAGGCTTTGGATGACGTGTTTTGAATGCTAGTGGGGGCAGAGTTCCATTTTTTAGCCACTGAACTACTATATAGTGCATCTCCAAAGCTATTGTAGCCGTTGGTGACTTCTAGTAGTAGTTTGCTTGATGATCTAAGAGGCCTTTTGGCTCAGTGATGCTGTACTAGGTTTTTGAGGGCAGGACACTTACTGGGGAGGCAACAGATAGAATGACAGAGGCAGAGCTGATTGTAAGTTAGGAGGTTGGGCAGTTCAAGCCAGCTGAGCTGTCTCAAAGCAGTACAGTGAGGAGTTCTATATGAGCAATTTGCAGCAAAGCGGGCAATTCTGTTATAGCAAGGCTTCCAGTTTGCTTAGTTCAGTTTTGTTGAGATTAGTCAAAATGGGAGATGCAGAGAGTAGGGTGGATAGAAGTTGGGAGCGAGCAATGGCTGATCTTGTGTTGTTGGTAAGAAATAGTTTGATACGGTAGAGTGATCCCAGTTTGGCATGTACTTTTTTAATAGTTAAGTTGAGATGACTATCAAATTTTAGGTGGGAGTCTATGGTTATTCCCAATAGCTTAGCCTGTGCCACTGGAGTGATTGGAGTAGCATTTGTGGAGTAGATAGTGAAGTGACCGTTATCAGTGTTTTTGTTAGAACTGGTTATAATCATAAGCTGAGTTTTCTTTGGATTGAGTATAAGTTGGGCTTTGGAAAGGTAATTTTCAATGTCAAAGAATGCTAGTTGAGTTGTTTGCAGGAGGGTGGGAATGTTTTGTGCAGCACAGATTAAGGTGGTGTCATCTGCATACTAAATGAAAGATGCATGCTGTGTGGAGGTATGGAGGTCATTCGTGAAGACTGTGAATAGTAGTAGTCTAAGACAGAACCCTGTGGGACTCCTATAGTTATGGGCAGCTGAGGAAAGAGAATTTTCCCATTTCACAGCTTGGTACCTGTCAGTTAAGTAGCTTTGGAACCAGGTAAGAGTGGAATTTGATAGGTGACATTGGTTTAGTTTGTTTAGCAGGTTTGGTACGAGACTGTGCCAAATGCTTTGGACATATCAAAAAAAAGAGTTGACACCTGCAGGCCTTCATTTTTGAGACGGTTTACTGTGTCTGTGAAGCAGAGGAGGGTTGTAGTGGTGCTACGGGCAGGTCTGAAACCATGCTGAGTAGGTGACAGGATGTCGTTGTCTAGGAGATGGTTTAGCATCTGGGTATGGATGCATTTTTCTAGGATTTTGGCCAGGGAGGAGAGTAAAGCAATGGGTCTGTAGTTATTAAGTTCAGTGGAGGTCTTGCCTTTATGTATGGGTGTAACATAGGATATTTTCCACAGTTTGGGCACATAGTTTTCAACAACTGATCTGTTTATGAGAGTGGAGACTGGGATAGCCATAGCATCTGCTGTGAGTTTCAAGAAATAGCTGGGGAGTAGGTTGGCTGCTGTTGATGAGGTTTTTAGTTTGGAAAGCATGGTTTTGATTGAAGTGGTGGAAACTGTTTTGAGGGTAAAGCTTGTATTAGTGTTATTTGTGTGTGGGGGGGGGGGGATAGTGAGGAAGGAACTGTCCTGTGATACTAAGGATAGAACTGAGTTCACAAAGTGGGAGTTGAACTGTGTTTCGATGGGAACTTTAGTGTCAGGGGTGGTTGGTTTGGAGGTAGCCTTTTGGGCGGATTTTAGTAGCTGGCTTACATTTTTCCAAAATTTTGGGGGTTTGTGTTGGTATTTAGTTTTTAATGTTGTATAGTAGGATTTTTTGTCCAGTCTAATGCATTTTTTTGCATGGTTGCACAGTTCTTGGTACTTAGTTAGGCTTTGTTTGTCTTTGTTTTTTTGATAGTAAAGCCAGGCAGTGTCTCTGGAAAGAGGATTTGTTTGGTTTCTTTACTGAACCAGTGGTTTGTGGAAGTTCTAACCTTGATTTTGCGCAATGGAGTGGCAGTGTCTAGGTGTTGTAGAAATGTTTTGTTGAAATATGCTACAGCCTGGTCAAGTGGGAGGGTTTTAAGGGGGGTCAGTCACAATTACAGAGTAAAGTGTTGAGGACCTCAGGAGAGAATTTTTTTGTGTTTCTAGTGGATATACAGTTAGTGGTTTTGCATATGCTTGTTCTACTATGTATAAAGTATATTATGTTGTGGTCACTTAAGGTAATATCCTGTATATTCACGCTATTACAGCTGAACACTGAAAACTTGTGTGACACATTTTCAAGTACATGGCCCCACCTATAACAGAAGAAAAGTACGGTTTTGTACTTACCATAAATGTAGATGTTCGAGGATCCACATTGCTGCAGTCATAACCTGTGGGTAGTCCGCTGTCCTCGGTCGGCCCGAATACCAAAGGGTTAGGCTGGCGTCGGTCATGGGCGCCCAGAGCTGACGTCAGTACGTAGTAGTACTTAAGCGCATGACCGACGCCATATTCTCAGTCTTTCTTGCCCCAGATGTCAGAAGGCCTTAAAAAGAAAAGGCCAGAGCCATAAAGGAGAGAAATAACAATTATTCCCGAGTAATAATAATTACACCAACCACAACCCCAAACCAAAGCGGGGAAGGAGGGAGGGAAAATAGGACTGCAGCAATGTGGATCCTCGAACATCTACATTTATGGTAGGTACAAAACCGTACTATGTTCTTCGTCTCACATTGCTGCAGTCATAACCTGTGGATAGAATCCCAAAGCAAAGGAAAAGGGAGGCTGGCAAACTAAAAGGAATTAGGGGCTGCTAACATGCCCTGTAAGACTGCAGTGGCAAACCCAGCCCTGGACTTGGAGAAAAGAGTGAGATGATAATGCTTAGTAAAAGTATGAACTGAACTCCAAGTAGCTGCTTCCAAAATGTCCTTAGTAGCTACACCCCTCAAAAAAGCAGTAGAAGTGGCCGTAGCCCTAGTGGAATGAGGTCTAATCCCAGCAGGAACATTCTTCCCATGATGAGAATAACAAAAAGCAATGCAATTACCAATCCACTTTGAAATAGTCTGCTTTGAAACAGCTTTCCCTTGTGAACCCAAAGCAAAAG